>NW_028135482.1:0-189075 GCF_964662115.1 Mustela nivalis
CCCCAAACCACAAGGTTTCCTTCTGCGGGACATTCGAGTCCTGTTGCATGGCTCCAGGACATACCATATGGAAGGACTGGAGAGCAGGGTTCGAAGGATGGATCCCTGTACAGCATGCCTCGCATTCCCATTGGCTATTAGCGACAAGATATGTTTGATCTGCTGCCTCTGGAACACGCGACCCAGGGGGCTGAGTTGAAATGGCCTCTCCTGAAGGATGTGTCATAATGTGCGTTTGGGTCCATGGAGACCTTGGAATGTGCTGGTTGTTCAGTGGCCCTGCGGAACTCTCCTACCTGAAGTGTTTGATACATCCCAGTAAGAAAGCTGCCCATGTGGAGATGAGAGATGTTTGGTTTGGTGCCTCAGAAAAGCCCCATGTGCTGGTCTACGAAAACAGTCCTCTGAGAACGGAAACATGGAAACCAAAGCTAAGGTTCAGATTAGGGCCTGGGGGCCTGTCCATTTCAACCTTCTGTCTCTGGGGACACTGTCTGAGAGTCTAAGTGGAGATAGTTGCTCCGCTGGTGTCAGAGAGCCCCTCTTAGTCCAGGGGGGCCTACCCTATTGATGGCCTCAGGGGCCTTGGAGCTTTTCCCTAACCTGTAGTGTTGTGGTCAATGGATTGGGCACACTTTCCTTGGAGAGGGCAGGCACAATCTTTCGCTGTGGCCCTAGAGGCCCTAGCCTGGAGGTGTGTGGGTCCAGGCTGTGGGCACAGAAGTCTGAATACACAAACTCAGCTTAGGAGTGGCGCCTAGGGTAGGCAGGCCGGATGTACAGCCCGAGAGGGAGCTCCTGGACCTCTGAAACAAGGGCGAGTGGGAGGCGTTCCTCAGGCTTTTGTCTCTGGATGTTGTGTCCGGGATAGCCGTGGATTGGAGCGGTGGCCTCAGGTACTGTGGACGAGTATCCCTCTCTGGGGATTTGTCCCAGCTCCCAAGAGTTTGGGGTCATTTTGTGGGAAGGGTGGAGTCGTGTTGTCTGGCTCATGGGTCTCTCCAAGAAAGGGATTCCAGAGCAGAGCTCCAGGTACGGGCGGGGCGACTGGAAAATTCAAACCGTGGTGAGGATTGGGTGCATAGGGGCTTGGCAAGCCCCATATGTGGGCTCTTGGTCCAGGCCCTGACAGGCCTTTCTTTGACATGGGGCTCATGCTGAGGATCACAGCGTGAATTTGTGCCCAAGCAGCACTCAAGTTTGGGCGTGGCATCAGGGGCCATGAAGGTTTCTCCCACCCTGAAGGTGTGACTCCATGCCAAGAGCAAGCTTGACAGCCATGGGGAAGGAGGAGTTCTGTTTTGTGCTTGCTATACCCAGCTGTGTGGAGAATTGATATAATGTCTAGGTTCAGATATCTGAAAACCAAGGTAGGAAGAGGTGACGGCATAAGACCATGGCGTGTCCGAAGTGCTGAGTGTGCGGCCAGCTGTCTCCTTGTCTGTCTGGACGTCTGGCTTCAGGCTGTGTCAGGCAGAGCATGAGTGCCCAGAGCAGCCTATCCAGTTCGGGTACCGTCGAGGCCCGAGCAGGTTGATCCTCATCTGGGTTTTCTGGAGAGCCCCACAGGGAAACGTTTTTCTTCCGTTGGGCAGACACTGGGCTGGGTTTTGGTTCCGGAGTTCCTAGTCCGGAGGGCTTGTTTGCCAGGAGTGTGAGGAAGGAAGTCTGAAAACACAAGCTAGCGTGAGGTTTGGGACCGAGGTCACGGCATGCCCACTCTGCAGAGGCTGAATCGGGATCTCCTGCACTGAGGTCATGTCAACTATGAGACGTGCCTCTTGCTAGAGTTCTTGTCCAGCATGGCCTCTTTCTGAAGGGTGTGGGGGCTTCATGAGGCCAGAAAGTTTTGCCTACGATGGGATTTGTGAACTGCTCCAAAACTGAAGGTTACCTTCTGCACGACAGTCGAGTCCTATTGGATGGTTCCAAGAGGCCCCATATGGAAAGACTCGAGAGCAGGTGTCTAAGCATGGATGCCTGGGAACGCCACCTCATATTCCCACTCTTTAGTCAGGACAAGGCAGGCTCAATCTGCGGGCTCCTGGGTTCCTGAAGATGAGTCCTACTGTGGCTTGGTGGCCTGGGAGACCTTGGAATGTGGAGGTGGCTCAGGGACTCTGCAGGATTCTCCAACATGAGGTGTTTGACACGGCTCCAACAAGGAAACTTCCCATGTGGAGACGAGAGGAGTTCTGTTCCGTGCCTCAGGAAAGCCCCATACCCTGTTCTTCGAACCAAAGCCTCTGAGGAGTGACACCTGGAAACCAAAGTAAGAGTTGAGACTACGGCCTAAAGGCCTGTCCGGCTCAACCTTCTATCTCTGTTGTCATCTGTGTGCATGCATTCATGGATGTAGCTGCTCAGCTTGTGTCCGAATGCCCCTGTGAGTCCAGTGAGGCTCCCAGTAGTGGGATGTCCTCGGAGGCCTTGAGGTTTCTCATATTCTGGAGGTGTGTGGCCAAAGGAATGGACACAGTTTCCCAGGAGAGAGCAGGCACGGTCCTGTGGTATGGCTCCAGAGGACCCAGCCTAGAGGCTCTGTTTGCCAGGGCTGTGGGGACAGATGTCTGAAAAAGCAAACTTGGCTCAGCTAGGGGCCAATGTAATGGCAGCCCTGATCTCTAGTCCGTGAGGGGAGATCCTCTGCTAATCAAAGTAGGGTAAGTGGGAGGCAGTCACTCAGGATTTTGTCTCTGGGTGTTGCGTTACAGTGTCCGGTCAGGGTAGGGGTTGTCTCAGAGGCCGAGGAAGAGCCTTCCTCTCAGGGGATTGTCCAAGCTCCCAAGTGTTTGTGTTCATTCTGTGGGAATGAAGAGTACTGTTTTCTGCCACAGGGGACCCCCCAGGAGAGGGACTCTAGAGCACAGCAGTGGGTTCCCTCAGCTGGAATACACACCATCTAGTTAGTCCTGGGTGCCTATGGGCATGGCAAGCCACATATGCGGGCTCTTGGTCCAGTCACTGAGAGGCGTTACTTGAATAAGGTACTCACGCTGAGGGTCACAATGTGTGTTTGTGCCCAAGGCGGCCCTCACGCTTGGGCGTGGCCTCATGGGCCATGCCGTTTTCTCCTACACTGAAGGTTTGACTCACTGCCAGCAGCAAGGTTTCTTGCCAGGGGAAGGAGGGGTTCTGACTTGTGCATCAGGTTCCCCCCTGTGCAGGAATTGGAGATAAGGTCTAGGTTCCGATGACTGAAAACCCAGGTTGGGAATGGATGGTGGCCTAAGGCAGTGGCGGGTCCAATGTGCTGGGTGTGCAGCCAGCTGTGTCGGTGTCTGTTGGAAGGTCTGGGCTCAGGCTATTTGCGACAGAGCATCACTGTTTAAGCTAGCCTAGGCAATTGGGGTGTTGCCGAGGGCCAAGCAGTTTGATCCTCATTTGGGGTTTCTGGGCAGCGCCATAGACAATGTTTTTCTCCTGGGAGGCAGGCACAGTGCTTCATTGTGGCCCCAGAATTCCCAGTAGGGAGGGTTTGTGGGCCAGGAGTGTGAGGACGGAAGTCTGAAAACACAAGCTAGTGTGAGGATTGGAACCAAGGGCAGAGCAGGCCCACTCTGCAGAGGCTGAATCAAAATCTCCTGCATCTGAAGTCAGGCTGAGGATCAGACGTTGGCTGAGGCTGGAGTATGTGTCCATGATGGCACCTTCATGAAGTGGGGGCCTCATGAGGCCAAGGAAGTTTTCCCACTCTGAGTTTGGAGGTTGCCCCAAACCACAAGGTTTCCTTCTGCGGGACATTCGAGTCCTGTTGCAAGGCTCCAGGACATACCATATGGAAGGACTGGAGAGCAGGGTTCGAAGGATGGATCCCTGTACAGCATGCCTCGCATTCCCATTGGCTATTAGCGACAAGATATGTTTGATCTGCTGCCTCTGGAACACGCGACCCAGGGGGCTGAGTTGAAATGGCCTCTCCTGAGGATGCGTCATAATGTGCGTTTGGGTCCATGGAGACCTTGGAATGTGCTGGTTGTTCAGTGGCCCTGCGGAACTCTCCTACCTGAAGTGTTTGATACATCCCAGTAAGAAAGCTGCCCATGTGGAGATGAGAGAGGTTTGGTTTGGTGCCTCAGAAAAGCCCCATGTGCTGGTCTACGAAAACAGTCCTCTGAGAACGGAAACATGGAAACCAAAGCTAAGGTTCAGATTAGGGCCTGGGGGCCTGTCCATTTCAACCTTCTGTCTCTGGGGACACTGTCTGAGAGTCTAAGTGGAGATAGTTGCTCCGCTGGTGTCAGAGAGCCCCTCTTAGTCCAGGGGGGCCTACCCTATTGATGGCCTCAGGGGCCTTGGAGCTTTTCCCTAACCTGTAGTGTTGTGGTCAATGGATTGGGCACACTTTCCTTGGAGAGGGCAGGCACAATCTTTCGCTGTGGCCCTAGAGGCCCTAGCCTGGAGGTGTGTGGGTCCAGGCTGTGGGCACAGAAGTCTGAATACACAAACTCAGCTTATGAGTGGCGCCTAGGGTATGGCAGGCCCGATGTACAGCCCGAGAGGGAGCTCCTGGGCCTCTGAAACAAGGGCGAGTGGGAGGCGTTCCTTCAGGCTTTTGTCTCTGGATGTTGTGTCCGGGATAGCCGTGGATTGGAGCGGTGGCCTCAGGTACTGTGGACGAGTAACCCTCTCTGGGGATTTGTCCCAGCTCCCAAGAGTTTGGGGTCATTTTGTGGGAAGGGTGGAGTCGTGTTGTCTGGCTCATGGGTCTCTCCAAGAAAGGGATTCCAGAGCAGAGCTCCAGGTACGGGCGGGGCGACTGGAAAATTCAAACCGTGGTGAGGATTGGGTGCATAGGGGCTTGGCAAGCCCCATATGTGGGCTCTTGGTCCAGGCCCTGACAGGCCTTTCTTTGACATGGGGCTCATGCTGAGGATCACAGCGTGAATTTGTGCCCAAGCAGCACTCAAGTTTGGGCGTGGCATCAGGGGCCATGAAGGTTTCTCCCACCCTGAAGGTGTGACTCCATGCCAAGAGCAAGCTTGACAGCCATGGGGAAGGAGGAGTTCTGTTTTGTGCTTGCTATACCCAGCTGTGTGGAGAATTGATATAATGTCTAGGTTCAGATATCTGAAAACCAAGGTAGGAAGAGGTGACGGCATAAGACCATGGCGTGTCCGAAGTGCTGAGTGTGCGGCCAGCTGTCTCCTTGTCTGTCTGGACGTCTGGCTTCAGGCTGTGTCAGGCAGAGCATGAGTGCCCAGAGCAGCCTATCCAGTTCGGGTACCGTCGAGGCCCGAGCAGGTTGATCCTCATCTGGGTTTTCTGGAGAGCCCCACAGGGAAACGTTTTTCTTCCGTTGGGCAGACACTGGGCTGGGTTTTGGTTCCGGAGTTCCTAGTCCGGAGGGCTTGTTTGCCAGGAGTGTGAGGAAGGAAGTCTGAAAACACAAGCTAGCGTGAGGTTTGGGACCGAGGTCACGGCATGCCCATTCTGCAGAGGCTGAATCGGGATCTCCTGCACTGAGGTCATGTCAACTATGAGACGTGCCTCAGGCTAGAGTTCTTGTCCAGCATGGCCTCTTTCTGAAGGGTGTGGGGGCTTCATGAGGCCAGAAAGTTTTGCCTACGATGGGATTTGTGAACTGCTCCAAAACTGAAGGTTACCTTCTGCACGACAGTCGAGTCCTATTGGATGGTTCCAAGAGGCCCCATATGGAAAGACTCGAGAGCAGGTGTCTAAGCATGGATGCCTGGGAACGCCACCTCATATTCCCACTCTTTAGTCAGGACAAGGCAGGCTCAATCTGCGGGCTCCTGGGTTCCTGAAGATGAGTCCTACTGTGGCTTGGTGGCCTGGGAGACCTTGGAATGTGGAGGTGGCTCAGGGACTCTGCAGGATTCTCCAACATGAGGTGTTTGACACGGCTCCAACAAGGAAACTTCCCATGTGGAGACGAGAGGAGTTCTGTTCCGTGCCTCAGGAAAGCCCCATACCCTGTTCTTCGAACCAAAGCCTCTGAGGAGTGACACCTGGAAACCAAAGTAAGAGTTGAGACTACGGCCTAAAGGCCTGTCCGGCTCAACCTTCTATCTCTGTTGTCATCTGTGTGCATGCATTCATGGATGTAGCTGCTCAGCTTGTGTCCGAATGCCCCTGTGAGTCCAGTGAGGCTCCCAGTAGTGGGATGTCCTCGGAGGCCTTGAGGTTTCTCATATTCTGGAGGTGTGTGGCCAAAGGAATGGACACAGTTTCCCAGGAGAGAGCAGGCACGGTCCTGTGGTATGGCTCCAGAGGACCCAGCCTAGAGGCTCTGTTTGCCAGGGCTGTGGGGACAGATGTCTGAAAAAGCAAACTTGGCTCAGCTAGGGGCCAATGTAATGGCAGGCCTGATCTCTAGTCCGTGAGGGGAGATCCTCTGGAAATCAAAGTAGGGCAAGTGGGAGGCAGTCACTCAGGATTTTGTCTCTGGGTGTTGCGTTTACAGTGTCCGGTCAGGGTAGGGGTTGTCTCAGAGGCCGAGGAAGAGCCTTCCTCTCAGGGGATTGTCCAAGCTCCCAAGTGTTTGTGTTCATTCTGTGGGAATGAAGAGTACTGTTTTCTGCCACAGGGGACCCCCCAGGAGAGGGACTCTAGAGCACAGCAGTGGGTTCCCTCAGCTGGAATACACACCATCTAGTTAGTCCTGGGTGCCTATGGGCATGGCAAGCCACATATGCGGGCTCTTGGTCCAGTCACTGAGAGGCGTTACTTGAATAAGGTACTCACGCTGAGGGTCACAATGTGTGTTTGTGCCCAAGGCGGCCCTCACGCTTGGACGTGGCCTCATGGGCCATGCCGTTTTCTCCTACACTGAAGGTTTGACTCACTGCCAGCAGCAAGGTTTCTTGCCAGGGGGAAGGAGGGGTTCTGACTTGTGCATCAGGTTCCCCCCTGTGCAGGGATTGGAGATAAGGTCTAGGTTCCGATGACTGAAAACCCAGGTTGGGAATGGATGGTGGCCTAAGGCAGTGGCGGGTCCAATGTGCTGGGTGTGCAGCCAGCTGTGTCGGTGTCTGTTGGAAGGTCTGGGCTCAGGCTATTTGCGACAGAGCATCACTGTTTAAGCTAGCCTAGGCAATTGGGGTGTTGCCGAGGGCCAAGCAGTTTGATCCTCATTTGGGGTTTCTGGGCAGCGCCATAGACAATGTTTTTCTCCTGGGAGGCAGGCACAATGCTTCATTGTGGCCCCAGAATTCCCAGTAGGGAGGGTTTGTGGGCCAGGAGTGTGAGGACGGAAGTCTGAAAACACAAGCTAGTGTGAGGATTGGAGCCAAGGGCAGAGCAGGCCCACTCTGCAGAGGCTGAATCAAAATCTCCTGCATCTGAAGTCAGGCTGAGGATCAGACGTTGGCTGAGGCTGGAGTATGTGTCCATGATGGCACCTTCATGAAGTGGGAGCCTCATGAGGCCAAGGAAGTTTTCCCACGCTGAGTTTGGAGGTTGTCCCAAACCACAAGGTTTCCTTCTGCGGGACATTCGAGTCCTGTTGCATGGCTCCAGGACATACCATATGGAAGGACTGGAGAGCAGGGTTCGAAGGATGGATCCCTGTACAGCATGCCTCGCATTCCCATTGGCTATTAGCGACAAGATATGTTTGATCTGCTGCCTCTGGAACACGCGACCCAGGGGGCTGAGTTGAAATGGCCTCTCCTGAGGATGCGTCATAATGTGCGTTTGGGTCCATGGAGACCTTGGAATGTGCTGGTTGTTCAGTGGCCCTGCGGAACTCTCCTACCTGAAGTGTTTGATACATCCCAGTAAGAAAGCTGCCCATGTGGAGATGAGAGATGTTTGGTTTGGTGCCTCAGAAAAGCCCCATGTGCTGGTCTACGAAAACAGTCCTCTGAGAACGGAAACATGGAAACCAAAGCTAAGGTTCAGATTAGGGCCTGGGGGCCTGTCCATTTCAACCTTCTGTCTCTGGGGACACTGTCTGAGAGTCTAAGTGGAGATAGTTGCTCCGCTGGTGTCAGAGAGCCCCTCTTAGTCCAGGGGGGCCTACCCTATTGATGGCCTCAGGGGCCTTGGAGCTTTTCCCTAACCTGTAGTGTTGTGGTCAATGGATTGGGCACACTTTCCTTGGAGAGGGCAGGCACAATCTTTCGCTGTGGCCCTAGAGGCCCTAGCCTGGAGGTGTGTGGGTCCAGGCTGTGGGCACAGAAGTCTGAATACACAAACTCAGCTTAGGAGTGGCGCCTAGGGTATGGCAGGCAGGATGTACAGCCAGAGAGGGAGCTCCTGGGCCTCTGAAACAAGGGCGAGTGGGAGGCGTTCCTTCAGGCTTTTGTCT
This sequence comes from Mustela nivalis, assembly GCF_964662115.1. Taxonomy (NCBI): domain Eukaryota; kingdom Metazoa; phylum Chordata; class Mammalia; order Carnivora; family Mustelidae; genus Mustela; species Mustela nivalis. The sequence goes on from NW_028135482.1 coordinate 8,276, forward strand.
CTGGATGTTGTGTCCGGGATAGCCGTGGATTGGAGCGGTGGCCTCAGGGACTGTGGACGAGTATCCCTCTCTGGGGATTTGTCCCAGCTCCCAAGAGTTTGGGGTCATTTTGTGGGAAGGGTGGAGTCGTGTTGTCTGGCTCATGGGTCTCTCCAAGAAAGGGATTCCAGAGCAGAGCTCCAGGTACGGGCGGGGCGACTGGAAAATTCAAACCGTGGTGAGGATTGGGTGCATAGGGGCTTGGCAAGCCCCATATGTGGGCTCTTGGTCCAGGCCCTGACAGGCCTTTCTTTGACATGGGGCTCATGCTGAGGGTCACAGTGTGAATTTGTGCCCAAGCAGCACTCAAGTTTGGGCGTGGCATCAGGGGCCATGAAGGTTTCTCCCACCCTGAAGGTGTGACTCCATGCCAAGAGCAAGCTTGACAGCCATGGGGAAGGAGGAGTTCTGTTTTGTGCTTGCTATACCCAGCTGTGTGGAGAATTGATATAATGTCTAGGTTCAGATATCTGAAAACCAAGGTTAGGATGAGGTGACGGCATAAGACCATGGCTTGTCCGAAGTGCTGGGTGTGCGGCCAGCTGTCTCCTTGTCTGTCTGGACGTCTGGCTTCAGGCTGTGTCAGGCAGAGCATGAGTGCCCAGAGCAGCCTATCCAGTTCGGGTACCGTCGAGGCCCGAGCAGGTTGATCCTCATCTGGGTTTTCTGGAGAGCCCCACAGGGAAACGTTTTTCTTCCGTTGGGCAGACACCGGGCTGGGTTTTGGTTCCGGAGTTCCTAATCCGGAGGGCTTGTTTGCCAGGAGTGTGAGGAAGGAAGTCTGAAAACACAAGCTAGCGTGAGGTTTGGGACCGAGGTCACGGCATGCCCACTCTGCAGAGGCTGAATCGGGATCTCCTGCACTGAGGTCATGTCAACTATGAGACGTGCCTCAGGCTAGAGTTCTTGTCCAGCATGGCCTCTTCCTGAAGGGTGTGGGGGCTTCATGAGGCCAGAAAGTTTTGCCTACGATGGGATTTGTGAACTGCTCCAAAACTGAAGGTTACCTTCTGCACGACAGTCGAGTCCTATTGGATGGTTCCAAGAGGCCCCATATGGAAAGACTCGAGAGCAGGTGTCTAAGCATGGATGCCTGGGAACGCCACCTCATATTCCCACTCTTTAGTCAGGACAAGGCAGGCTCAATCTGCGGGCTCCTGGGTGAGCTACCCAGAGGGGAGAGTTGAAATGGACTCTCCTGAAGATGAGTCCTACTGTGGCTTGGTGGCCTGGGAGACCTTGGAATGTGGAGGTGGCTCAGGGACTCTGCAGGATTCTCCAACATGAGGTGTTTGACACGGCTCCAACAAGGAAACTTCCCATGTGGAGACGAGAGGAGTTCTGTTCCGTGCCTCAGGAAAGCCCCATACCCTGTTCTTCGAACCAAAGCCTCTGAGGAGTGACACCTGGAAACCAAAGTAAGAGTTGAGACTACGGCCTAAAGGCCTGTCCGGCTCAACCTTCTATCTCTGTTGTCATCTGTGTGCATGCATTCATGGATGTAGCTGCTCAGCTTGTGTCCGAATGCCCCTGTGAGTCCAGTGAGGCTCCCAGTAGTGGGATGTCCTCGGAGGCCTTGAGGTTTCTCATATTCTGGAGGTGTGTGGCCAAAGGAATGGACACAGTTTCCCAGGAGAGAGCAGGCACGGTCCTGTGGTATGGCTCCAGAGGACCCAGCCTAGAGGCTCTGTTTGCCAGGGCTGTGGGGACAGATGTCTGAAAAAGCAAACTTGGCTCAGCTAGGGGCCAATGTAATGGCAGGCCTGATCTCTAGTCCGTGAGGGGAGATCCTCTGGAAATCAAAGTAGGGCAAGTGGGAGGCAGTCACTCAGGATTTTGTCTCTGGGTGTTGCGTTTACAGTGTCCGGTCAGGGTAGGGGTTGTCTCAGAGGCCGAGGAAGAGCCTTCCTCTCAGGGGATTGTCCAAGCTCCCAAGTGTTTGTGTTCATTCTGTGGGAATGAAGAGTACTGTTTTCTGCCACAGGGGACCCCCCAGGAGAGGGACTCTAGAGCACAGCAGTGGGTTCCCTCAGCTGGAATACACACCATCTAGTTAGTCCTGGGTGCCTATGGGCATGGCAAGCCACATATGCGGGCTCTTGGTCCAGTCACTGAGAGGCGTTACTTGAATAAGGTACTCACGCTGAGGGTCACAATGTGTGTTTGTGCCCAAGGCGGCCCTCACGCTTGGACGTGGCCTCATGGGCCATGCCGTTTTCTCCTACACTGAAGGTTTGACTCACTGCCAGCAGCAAGGTTTCTTGCCAGGGGGAAGGAGGGGTTCTGACTTGTGCATCAGGTTCCCCCCTGTGCAGGGATTGGAGATAAGGTCTAGGTTCCGATGACTGAAAACCCAGGTTGGGAATGGATGGTGGCCTAAGGCAGTGGCGGGTCCAATGTGCTGGGTGTGCAGCCAGCTGTGTCGGTGTCTGTTGGAAGGTCTGGGCTCAGGCTATTTGCGACAGAGCATCACTGTTTAAGCTAGCCTAGGCAATTGGGGTGTTGCCGAGGGCCAAGCAGTTTGATCCTCATTTGGGGTTTCTGGGCAGCGCCATAGACAATGTTTTTCTCCTGGGAGGCAGGCACAATGCTTCATTGTGGCCCCAGAATTCCCAGTAGGGAGGGTTTGTGGGCCAGGAGTGTGAGGACGGAAGTCTGAAAACACAAGCTAGTGTGAGGATTGGAGCCAAGGGCAGAGCAGGCCCACTCTGCAGAGGCTGAATCAAAATCTCCTGCATCTGAAGTCAGGCTGAGGATCAGACGTTGGCTGAGGCTGGAGTATGTGTCCATGATGGCACCTTCATGAAGTGGGAGCCTCATGAGGCCAAGGAAGTTTTCCCACGCTGAGTTTGGAGGTTGTCCCAAACCACAAGGTTTCCTTCTGCGGGACATTCGAGTCCTGTTGCATGGCTCCAGGACATACCATATGGAAGGACTGGAGAGCAGGGTTCGAAGGATGGATCCCTGTACAGCATGCCTCGCATTCCCATTGGCTATTAGCGACAAGATATGTTTGATCTGCTGCCTCTGGAACACGCGACCCAGGGGGCTGAGTTGAAATGGCCTCTCCTGAGGATGCGTCATAATGTGCGTTTGGGTCCATGGAGACCTTGGAATGTGCTGGTTGTTCAGTGGCCCTGCGGAACTCTCCTACCTGAAGTGTTTGATACATCCCAGTAAGAAAGCTGCCCATGTGGAGATGAGAGATGTTTGGTTTGGTGCCTCAGAAAAGCCCCATGTGCTGGTCTACGAAAACAGTCCTCTGAGAACGGAAACATGGAAACCAAAGCTAAGGTTCAGATTAGGGCCTGGGGGCCTGTCCATTTCAACCTTCTGTCTCTGGGGACACTGTCTGAGAGTCTAAGTGGAGATAGTTGCTCCGCTGGTGTCAGAGAGCCCCTCTTAGTCCAGGGGGGCCTACCCTATTGATGGCCTCAGGGGCCTTGGAGCTTTTCCCTAACCTGTAGTGTTGTGGTCAATGGATTGGGCACACTTTCCTTGGAGAGGGCAGGCACAATCTTTCGCTGTGGCCCTAGAGGCCCTAGCCTGGAGGTGTGTGGGTCCAGGCTGTGGGCACAGAAGTCTGAATACACAAACTCAGCTTAGGAGTGGCGCCTAGGGTATGGCAGGCAGGATGTACAGCCAGAGAGGGAGCTCCTGGGCCTCTGAAACAAGGGCGAGTGGGAGGCGTTCCTTCAGGCTTTTGTCTCTGGATGTTGTGTCCGGGATAGCCGTGGATTGGAGCGGTGGCCTCAGGGACTGTGGACGAGTATCCCTCTCTGGGGATTTGTCCCAGCTCCCAAGAGTTTGGGGTCATTTTGTGGGAAGGGTGGAGTCGTGTTGTCTGGCTCATGGGTCTCTCCAAGAAAGGGATTCCAGAGCAGAGCTCCAGGTACGGGCGGGGCGACTGGAAAATTCAAACCGTGGTGAGGATTGGGTGCATAGGGGCTTGGCAAGCCCCATATGTGGGCTCTTGGTCCAGGCCCTGACAGGCCTTTCTTTGACATGGGGCTCATGCTGAGAATCACAGTGTGAATTTGTGCCCAAGCAGCACTCAAGTTTGGGCGTGGCATCAGGGGCCATGAAGGTTTCTCCCACCCTGAAGGTGTGACTCCATGCCAAGAGCAAGCTTGACAGCCATGGGGAAGGAGGAGTTCTGTTTTGTGCTTGCTATACCCAGCTGTGTGGAGAATTGATATAATGTCTAGGTTCAGATATCTGAAAACCAAGGTTAGGATGAGGTGACGGCATAAGACCATGGCTTGTCCGAAGTGCTGGGTGTGCGGCCAGCTGTCTCCTTGTCTGTCTGGACGTCTGGCTTCAGGCTGTGTCAGGCAGAGCATGAGTGCCCAGAGCAGCCTATCCAGTTCGGGTACCGTCGAGGCCCGAGCAGGTTGATCCTCATCTGGGTTTTCTGGAGAGCCCCACAGGGAAACGTTTTTCTTCCGTTGGGCAGACACCGGGCTGGGTTTTGGTTCCGGAGTTCCTAATCCGGAGGGCTTGTTTGCCAGGAGTGTGAGGAAGGAAGTCTGAAAACACAAGCTAGCGTGAGGTTTGGGACCGAGGTCACGGCATGCCCACTCTGCAGAGGCTGAATCGGGATCTCCTGCACTGAGGTCATGTCAACTATGAGACGTGCCTCAGGCTAGAGTTCTTGTCCAGCATGGCCTCTTCCTGAAGGGTGTGGGGGCTTCATGAGGCCAGAAAGTTTTGCCTACGATGGGATTTGTGAACTGCTCCAAAACTGAAGGTTACCTTCTGCACGACAGTCGAGTCCTATTGGATGGTTCCAAGAGGCCCCATATGGAAAGACTCGAGAGCAGGTGTCTAAGCATGGATGCCTGGGAACGCCACCTCATATTCCCACTCTTTAGTCAGGACAAGGCAGGCTCAATCTGCGGGCTCCTGGGTGAGCTACCCAGAGGGGAGAGTTGAAATGGACTCTCCTGAAGATGAGTCCTACTGTGGCTTGGTGGCCTGGGAGACCTTGGAATGTGGAGGTGGCTCAGGGACTCTGCAGGATTCTCCAACATGAGGTGTTTGACACGGCTCCAACAAGGAAACTTCCCATGTGGAGACGAGAGGAGTTCTGTTCCGTGCCTCAGGAAAGCCCCATACCCTGTTCTTCGAACCAAAGCCTCTGAGGAGTGACACCTGGAAACCAAAGTAAGAGTTGAGACTACGGCCTAAAGGCCTGTCCGGCTCAACCTTCTATCTCTGTTGTCATCTGTGTGCATGCATTCATGGATGTAGCTGCTCAGCTTGTGTCCGAATGCCCCTGTGAGTCCAGTGAGGCTCCCAGTAGTGGGATGTCCTCGGAGGCCTTGAGGTTTCTCATATTCTGGAGGTGTGTGGCCAAAGGAATGGACACAGTTTCCCAGGAGAGAGCAGGCACGGTCCTGTGGTATGGCTCCAGAGGACCCAGCCTAGAGGCTCTGTTTGCCAGGGCTGTGGGGACAGATGTCTGAAAAAGCAAACTTGGCTCAGCTAGGGGCCAATGTAATGGCAGGCCTGATCTCTAGTCCGTGAGGGGAGATCCTCTGGAAATCAAAGTAGGGCAAGTGGGAGGCAGTCACTCAGGATTTTGTCTCTGGGTGTTGCGTTTACAGTGTCCGGTCAGGGTAGGGGTTGTCTCAGAGGCCGAAGAAGAGCCTTCCTCTCAGGGGATTGTCCAAGCTCCCAAGTGTTTGTGTTCATTCTGTGGGAATGAAGAGTACTGTTTTCTGCCACAGGGGACCTCCCAGGAGAGGGACTCTAGAGCACAGCAGTGGGTTCCCTCAACAGGAATACACACCATCTAGTTAGTCCTGGGTGCCTATGGGCATGGCAAGCCACATATGCGGGCTCTTGGTCCAGTCACTGAGAGGCGTTACTTGAATAAGGTACTCACGCTGAGGGTCACAATGTGTGTTTGTGCCCAAGGCGGCCCTCACGCTTGGGCGTGGCCTCATGGGCCATGCCGTTTTCTCCTACACTGAAGGTTTGACTCACTGCCAGCAGCAAGGTTTCTTGCCAGGGGGAAGGAGGGGTTCTGACTTGTGCATCAGGTTCCCCCCTGTGCAGGGATTGGAGATAAGGTCTAGGTTCCGATGACTGAAAACCCAGGTTGGGAATGGATGGTGGCCTAAGGCAGTGGCGGGTCCAATGTGCTGGGTGTGCAGCCAGCTGTGTCGGTGTCTGTTGGAAGGTCTGGGCTCAGGCTATTTGCGACAGAGCATCACTGTTTAAGGTAGCCTATGCAATTGGGGTGTTGCCGAGGGCCAAGCAGTTTGATCCTCATTTGGGGTTTCTGGGCAGCGCCATAGACAATGTTTTTCTCCTGGGAGGCAGGCACAGTGCTTCATTGTGGCCCCAGAATTCCCAGTAGGGAGGGTTTGTGGGCCAGGAGTGTGAGGACGGAAGTCTGAAAACACAAGCTAGTGTGAGGATTGGAGCCAAGGGCAGAGCAGGCCCACTCTGCAGAGGCTGAATCAAAATCTCCTGCATCTGAAGTCAGGCTGAGGATCAGACGTTGGCTGAGGCTGGAGTATGTGTCCATGATGGCACCTTCATGAAGTGGGGGCCTCATGAGGCCAAGGAAGTTTTCCCACGCTGAGTTTGGAGGTTGCCCCAAACCACAAGGTTTCCTTCTGCGGGACATTCGAGTCCTGTTGCATGGCTCCAGGACATACCATATGGAAGGACTGGAGAGCAGGGTTCGAAGGATGGATCCCTGTACAGCATGCCTCGCATTCCCATTGGCTATTAGCGACAAGATATGTTTGATCTGCTGCCTCTGGAACACGCGACCCAGGGGGCTGAGTTGAAATGGCCTCTCCTGAGGATGCGTCATAATGTGCGTTTGGGTCCATGGAGACCTTGGAATGTGCTGGTTGTTCAGTGGCCCTGCGGAACTCTCCTACCTGAAGTGTTTGATACATCCCAGTAAGAAAGCTGCCCATGTGGAGATGAGAGATGTTTGGTTTGGTGCCTCAGAAAAGCCCCATGTGCTGGTCTACGAAAACAGTCCTCTGAGAACGGAAACATGGAAACCAAAGCTAAGGTTCAGATTAGGGCCTGGGGGCCTGTCCATTTCAACCTTCTGTCTCTGGGGACACTGTCTGAGAGTCTACGTGGAGATAGTTGCTCCGCTGGTGTCAGAGAGCCCCTCTTAGTCCAGGGGGGCCTACCCTATTGATGGCCTCAGGGGCCTTGGAGCTTTTCCCTAACCTGTAGTGTTGTGGTCAATGGATTGGGCACACTTTCCTTGGAGAGGGCAGGCACAATCTTTCGCTGTGGCCCTAGAGGCCCTAGCCTGGAGGTGTGTGGGTCCAGGCTGTGGGCACAGAAGTCTGAATACACAAACTCAGCTTAGGAGTGGCGCCTAGGGTATGGCAGGCCGGATGTACAGCCCGAGAGGGAGCTCCTGGGCCTCTGAAACAAGGGCGAGTGGGAGGCGTTCCTTCAGGCTTTTGTCTCTGGATGTTGTGTCCGGGATAGCCGTGGATTGGAGCGGTGGCCTCAGGTACTGTGGACGAGTATCCCTCTCTGGGGATTTGTCCCAGCTCCCAAGAGTTTGGGGTCATTTTGTGGGAAGGGTGGAGTCGTGTTGTCTGGCTCATGGGTCTCTCCAAGAAAGGGATTCCAGAGCAGAGCTCCAGGTACGGGCGGGGCGACTGGAAAATTCAAACCGTGGTGAGGATTGGGTGCATAGGGGCTTGGCAAGCCCCATATGTGGGCTCTTGGTCCAGGCCCTGACAGGCCTTTCTTTGACATGGGGCTCATGCTGAGGATCACAGTGTGAATTTGTGCCCAAGCAGCACTCAAGTTTGGGCGTGGCATCAGGGGCCATGAAGTTTTCTCCCACCCTGAAGGTGTGACTCCATGCCAAGAGCAAGCTTGACAGCCATGGGGAAGGAGGAGTTCTGTTTTGTGCTTGCTATACCCAGCTGTGTGGAGAATTGATATAATGTCTAGGTTCAGATATCTGAAAACCAAGGTTAGGAAGAGGTGACGGCCTAAGACCATGGCGTGTCCGAAGTGCTGGGTGTGCGGCCAGCTGTCTCCTTGTCTGTCTGGACGTCTGGCTTCAGGCTGTGTCAGGCAGAGCATGAGTGCCCAGAGCAGCCTATCCAGTTCGGGTACCGTCGAGGCCCGAGCAGGTTGATCCTCATCTGGGTTTTCTGGAGAGCCCCACAGGGAAACGTTTTTCTTCCGTTGGGCAGACACCGGGCTGGGTTTTGGTTCTGGAGTTCCTAGTCCGGAGGGCTTGTTTGCCAGGAGTGTGAGGAAGGAAGTCTGAAAACACAAGCTAGCGTGAGGGTTGGGACCGAGGTCACGGCATGCCCACTCTGCAGAGGCTGAATCGGGATCTCCTGCACTGAGGTCATGTCAACTATGAGACGTGCCTCAGGCTAGAGTTCTTGTCCAGCATGGACTCTTCCTGAAGGGTGTGGGGGCTTCATGAGGCCAGAAAGTTTTGCCTACGATGGGATTTGTGAACTGCTCCAAAACTGAAGGTTACCTTCTGCACGACAGTCGAGTCCTATTGGATGGTTCCAAGAGGCCCCATATGGAAAGACTCGAGAGCAGGTGTCTAAGCATGGATGCCTGGGAACGCCACCTCATATTCCCACTCTTTAGTCAGGACAAGGCAGGCTCAATCTGCGGGCTCCTGGGTGAGCTACCCAGAGGGGAGAGTTGAAATGGACTCTCCTGAAGATGAGTCCTACTGTGGCTTGGTGGCCTGGGAGACCTTGGAATGTGGAGGTGGCTCAGGGACTCTGCAGGATTCTCCAACATGAGGTGTTTGACACGGCTCCAACAAGGAAACTTCCCATGTGGAGACGAGAGGAGTTCTGTTCCGTGCCTCAGGAAAGCCCCATACCCTGTTCTTCGAACCAAAGCCTCTGAGGAGTGACACCTGGAAACCAAAGTAAGAGTTGAGACTACGGCCTAAAGGCCTGTCCGGCTCAACCTTCTATCTCTGTTGTCATCTGTGTGCATGCATTCATGGATGTAGCTGCTCAGCTTGTGTCCGAATGCCCCTGTGAGTCCAGTGAGGCTCCCAGTAGTGGGATGTCCTCGGAGGCCTTGAGGTTTCTCATATTCTGGAGGTGTGTGGCCAAAGGAATGGACACAGTTTCCCAGGAGAGAGCAGGCACGGTCCTGTGGTATGGCTCCAGAGGACCCAGCCTAGAGGCTCTGTTTGCCAGGGCTGTGGGGACAGATGTCTGAAAAAGCAAACTTGGCTCAGCTAGGGGCCAATGTAATGGCAGGCCTAATCTCTAGTCCGTGAGGGGAGATCCTCTGGAAATCAAAGTAGGGCAAGTGGGAGGCAGTCACTCAGGATTTTGTCTCTGGGTGTTGCGTTTACAGTGTCCGGTCAGGGTAGGGGTTGTCTCAGAGGCCGAGGAAGAGCCTTCCTCTCAGGGGATTGTCCAAGCTCCCAAGTGTTTGTGTTCATTCTGTGGGAATGAAGAGTACTGTTTTCTGCCACAGGGGACCCCCCAGGAGAGGGACTCTAGAGCACAGCAGTGGGTTCCCTCAGCTGGAATACACACCATCTAGTTAGTCCTGGGTGCCTATGGGCATGGCAAGCCACATATGCGGGCTCTTGGTCCAGTCACTGAGAGGCGTTACTTGAATAAGGTACTCACGCTGAGGGTCACAATGTGTGTTTGTGCCCAAGGCGGCCCTCACGCTTGGACGTGGCCTCATGGGCCATGCCGTTTTCTCCTACACTGAAGGTTTGACTCACTGCCAGCAGCAAGGTTTCTTGCCAGGGGGAAGGAGGGGTTCTGACTTGTGCATCAGGTTCCCCCCTGTGCAGGGATTGGAGATAAGGTCTAGGTTCCGATGACTGAAAACCCAGGTTGGGAATGGATGGTGGCCTAAGGCAGTGGCGGGTCCAATGTGCTGGGTGTGCAGCCAGCTGTGTCGGTGTCTGTTGGAAGGTCTGGGCTCAGGCTATTTGCGACAGAGCATCACTGTTTAAGGTAGCCTAGGCAATTGGGGTGTTGCCGAGGGCCAAGCAGTTTGATCCTCATTTGGGGTTTCTGGGCAGCGCCATAGACAATGTTTTTCTCCTGGGAGGCAGGCACAGTGCTTCATTGTGGCCCCAGAATTCCCAGTAGGGAGGGTTTGTGGGCCAGGAGTGTGAGGACGGAAGTCTGAAAACACAAGCTAGTGTGAGGATTGGAGCCAAGGGCAGAACAGGCCCACTCTGCAGAGGCTGAATCAAAATCTCCTGCATCTGAAGTCAGGCTGAGGATCAGACGTTAGCTGAGGCTGGAGTATGTGTCCATGATGGCACCTTCATGAAGTGGGGGCCTCATGAGGCCAAGGAAGTTTTCCCACGCTGAGTTTGGAGGTTGTCCCAAACCACAAGGTTTCCTTCTGCGGGACATTCGAGTCCTGTTGCATGGCTCCAGGACATACCATATGGAAGGACTGGAGAGCATGGTTCGAAGGATGGATCCCTGTACAGCATGCCTCGCATTCCCATTGGCTATTAGCGACAAGATATGTTTGATCTGCTGCCTCTGGAACACGCGACCCAGGGGGCTGAGTTGAAATGGCCTCTCCTGAGGATGCGTCATAATGTGCGTTTGGGTCCATGGAGACCTTGGAATGTGCTGGTTGTTCAGTGGCCCTGCGGAACTCTCCTACCTGAAGTGTTTGATACATCCCAGTAAGAAAGCTGCCCATGTGGAGATGAGAGATGTTTGGTTTGGTGCCTCAGAAAAGCCCCATGTGCTGGTCTACGAAAACAGTCCTCTGAGAACGGAAACATGGAAACCAAAGCTAAGGTTCAGATTAGGGCCTGGGGGCCTGTCCATTTCAACCTTCTGTCTCTGGGGACACTGTCTGAGAGTCTAAGTGGAGATAGTTGCTCCGCTGGTGTCAGAGAGCCCCTCTTAGTCCAGGGGGCCCTACCCTATTGATGGCCGCAGGGGCCTTGGAGCTTTTCCCTAACCTGTAGTGTTGTGGTCAATGGATTGGGCACACTTTCCTTGGAGAGGGCAGGCACAATCTTTCGCTGTGGCCCTAGAGGCCCTAGCCTGGAGGTGTGTGGGTCCAGGCTGTGGGCACAGAAGTCTGAATACACAAACTCAGCTTAGGAGTGGCGCCTAGGGTATGGCAGGCCGGATGTACAGCCCGAGAGGGAGCTCCTGGGCCTCTGAAACAAGGGCGAGTGGGAGGCGTTCCTTCAGGCTTTTGTCTCTGGATGTTGTGTCCGGGATAGCCGTGGATTGGAGCGGTGGCCTCAGGGACTGTGGACGAGTATCCCTCTCTGGGGATTTGTCCCAGCTCCCAAGAGTTTGGGGTCATTTTGTGGGAAGGGTGGAGTCGTGTTGTCTGGCTCATGGGTCTCTCCAAGAAAGGGATTCCAGAGCAGAGCTCCAGGTACGGGCGGGGCGACTGGAAAATTCAAACCGTGGTGAGGATTGGGTGCATAGGGGCTTGGCAAGCCCCATATGTGGGCTCTTGGTCCAGGCCCTGACAGGCCTTTCTTTGACATGGGGCTCATGCTGAGGATCACAGTGTGAATTTGTGCCCAAGCAGCACTCAAGTTTGGGCGTGGCATCAGGGGCCATGAAGGTTTCTCCCACCCTGAAGGTGTGACTCCATGCCAAGAGCAAGCTTGACAGCCATGGGGAAGGAGGAGTTCTGTTTTGTGCTTGCTATACCCAGCTGTGTGGAGAATTGATATAATGTCTAGGTTCAGATATCTGAAAACCAAGGTTAGGAAGAGGTGACGGCCTAAGACCATGGCGTGTCCGAAGTGCTGGGTGTGCGGCCAGCTGTCTCCTTGTCTGTCTGGACGTCTGGCTTCAGGCTGTGTCAGGCAGAGCATGAGTGCCCAGAGCAGCCTATCCAGTTCGGGTACCGTCGAGGCCCGAGCAGGTTGATCCTCATCTGGGTTTTCTGGAGAGCCCCACAGGGAAACGTTTTTCTTCCGTTGGGCAGACACCGGGCTGGGTTTTGGTGCTGGAGTTCCTAGTCCGGAGGGCTTGTTTGCCAGGAGTGTGAGGAAGGAAGTCTGAAAACACAAGCTAGCGTGAGGGTTGGGACCGAGGTCACGGCATGCCCACTCTGCAGAGGCTGAATCGGGATCTCCTGCACTGAGGTCATGTCAACTATGAGACGTGCCTCAGGCTAGAGTTCTTGTCCAGCATGGCCTCTTCCTGAAGGGTGTGGGGGCTTCATGAGGCCAGAAAGTTTTGCCTACGATGGGATTTGTGAACTGCTCCAAAACTGAAGGTTACCTTCTGCACGACAGTCGAGTCCTATTGGATGGTTCCAAGAGGCCCCATATGGAAAGACTCGAGAGCAGGTGTCTAAGCATGGATGCCTGGGAACGCCACCTCATATTCCCACTCTTTAGTCAGGACAAGGCAGGCTCAATCTGCGGGCTCCTGGGTGAGCTACCCAGAGGGGAGAGTTGAAATGGACTCTCCTGAAGATGAGTCCTACTGTGGCTTGGTGGCCTGGGAGACCTTGGAATGTGGAGGTGGCTCAGGGACTCTGCAGGATTCTCCAACATGAGGTGTTTGACACGGCTCCAACAAGGAAACTTCCCATGTGGAGACGAGAGGAGTTCTGTTCCGTGCCTCAGGAAAGCCCCATACCCTGTTCTTCGAACCAAAGCCTCTGAGGAGTGACACCTGGAAACCAAAGTAAGAGTTGAGACTACGGCCTAAAGGCCTGTCCGGCTCAACCTTCTATCTCTGTTGTCATCTGTGTGCATGCATTCATGGATGTAGCTGCTCAGCTTGTGTCCGAATGCCCCTGTGAGTCCAGTGAGGCTCCCAGTAGTGGGATGTCCTCGGAGGCCTTGAGGTTTCTCATATTCTGGAGGTGTGTGGCCAAAGGAATGGACACAGTTTCCCAGGAGAGAGCAGGCACGGTCCTGTGGTATGGCTCCAGAGGACCCAGCCTAGAGGCTCTGTTTGCCAGGGCTGTGGGGACAGATGTCTGAAAAAGCAAACTTGGCTCAGCTAGGGGCCAATGTAATGGCAGGCCTGATCTCTAGTCCGTGAGGGGAGATCCTCTGGAAATCAAAGTAGGGCAAGTGGGAGGCAGTCACTCAGGATTTTGTCTCTGGGTGTTGCGTTTACAGTGTCCGGTCAGGGTAGGGGTTGTCTCAGAGGCCGAGGAAGAGCCTTCCTCTCAGGGGATTGTCCAAGCTCCCAAGTGTTTGTGTTCATTCTGTGGGAATGAAGAGTACTGTTTTCTGCCACAGGGGACCCCCCAGGAGAGGGACTCTAGAGCACAGCAGTGGGTTCCCTCAGCTGGAATACACACCATCTAGTTAGTCCTGGGTGCCTATGGGCATGGCAAGCCACATATGCGGGCTCTTGGTCCAGTCACTGAGAGGCGTTACTTGAATAAGGTACTCACGCTGAGGGTCACAATGTGTGTTTGTGCCCAAGGCGGCCCTCACGCTTGGACGTGGCCTCATGGGCCATGCCGTTTTCTCCTACACTGAAGGTTTGACTCACTGCCAGCAGCAAGGTTTCTTGCCAGGGGGAAGGAGGGGTTCTGACTTGTGCATCAGGTTCCCCCCTGTGCAGGGATTGGAGATAAGGTCTAGGTTCCGATGACTGAAAACCCAGGTTGGGAATGGATGGTGGCCTAAGGCAGTGGCGGGTCCAATGTGCTGGGTGTGCAGCCAGCTGTGTCGGTGTCTGTTGGAAGGTCTGGGCTCAGGCTATTTGCGACAGAGCATCACTGTTTAAGGTAGCCTAGGCAATTGGGGTGTTGCCGAGGGCCAAGCAGTTTGATCCTCATTTGGGGTTTCTGGGCAGCGCCATAGACAATGTTTTTCTCCTGGGAGGCAGGCACAGTGCTTCATTGTGGCCCCAGAATTCCCAGTAGGGAGGGTTTGTGGGCCAGGAGTGTGAGGACGGAAGTCTGAAAACACAAGCTAGTGTGAGGATTGGAGCCAAGGGCAGAACAGGCCCACTCTGCAGAGGCTGAATCAAAATCTCCTGCATCTGAAGTCAGGCTGAGGATCAGACGTTAGCTGAGGCTGGAGTATGTGTCCATGATGGCACCTTCATGAAGTGGGGGCCTCATGAGGCCAAGGAAGTTTTCCCACGCTGAGTTTGGAGGTTGTCCCAAACCACAAGGTTTCCTTCTGCGGGACATTCGAGTCCTGTTGCATGGCTCCAGGACATACCATATGGAAGGACTGGAGAGCATGGTTCGAAGGATGGATCCCTGTACAGCATGCCTCGCATTCCCATTGGCTATTAGCGACAAGATATGTTTGATCTGCTGCCTCTGGAACACGCGACCCAGGGGGCTGAGTTGAAATGGCCTCTCCTGAGGATGCGTCATAATGTGCGTTTGGGTCCATGGAGACCTTGGAATGTGCTGGTTGTTCAGTGGCCCTGCGGAACTCTCCTACCTGAAGTGTTTGATACATCCCAGTAAGAAAGCTGCCCATGTGGAGATGAGAGATGTTTGGTTTGGTGCCTCAGAAAAGCCCCATGTGCTGGTCTACGAAAACAGTCCTCTGAGAACGGAAACATGGAAACCAAAGCTAAGGTTCAGATTAAGGCCTGGGGGCCTGTCCATTTCAACCTTCTGTCTCTGGGGACACTGTCTGAGAGTCTAAGTGGAGATAGTTGCTCCGCTGGTGTCACAGAGCCCCTCTTAGTCCAGGGGGGCCTACCCTATTGATGGCCGCAGGGGCCTTGGAGCTTTTCCCTAACCTGTAGTGTTGTGGTCAATGGATTGGGCACACTTTCCTTGGAGAGGGCAGGCACAATCTTTCGCTGTGGCCCTAGAGGCCCTAGCCTGGAGGTGTGTGGGTCCAGGCTGTGGGCACAGAAGTCTGAATACACAAACTCAGCTTAGGAGTGGCGCCTAGGGTATGGCAGGCCGGATGTACAGCCCGAGAGGGAGCTCCTGGGCCTCTGAAACAAGGGCGAGTGGGAGGCGTTCCTTCAGGCTTTTGTCTCTGGATGTTGTGTCCGGGATAGCCGTGGATTGGAGCGGTGGCCTCAGGGACTGTGGACGAGTATCCCTCTCTGGGGATTTGTCCCAGCTCCCAAGAGTTTGGGGTCATTTTGTGGGAAGGGTGGAGTCGTGTTGTCTGGCTCATGGGTCTCTCCAAGAAAGGGATTCCAGAGCAGAGCTCCAGGTACGGGCGGGGCGACTGGAAAATTCAAACCGTGGTGAGGATTGGGTGCATAGGGGCTTGGCAAGCCCCATATGTGGGCTCTTGGTCCAGGCCCTGACAGGCCTTTCTTTGACATGGGGCTCATGCTGAGGATCACAGTGTGAATTTGTGCCCAAGCAGCACTCAAGTTTGGGCGTGGCATCAGGGGCCATGAAGGTTTCTCCCACCCTGAAGGTGTGACTCCATGCCAAGAGCAAGCTTGACAGCCATGGGGAAGGAGGAGTTCTGTTTTGTGCTTGCTATACCCAGCTGTGTGGAGAATTGATATAATGTCTAGGTTCAGATATCTGAAAACCAAGGTTAGGAAGAGGTGACGGCCTAAGACCATGGCGTGTCCGAAGTGCTGGGTGTGCGGCCAGCTGTCTCCTTGTCTGTCTGGACGTCTGGCTTCAGGCTGTGTCAGGCAGAGCATGAGTGCCCAGAGCAGCCTATCCAGTTCGGGTACCGTCGAGGCCCGAGCAGGTTGATCCTCATCTGGGTTTTCTGGAGAGCCCCACAGGGAAACGTTTTTCTTCCGTTGGGCAGACACCGGGCTGGGTTTTGGTTCTGGAGTTCCTAGTCCGGAGGGCTTGTTTGCCAGGAGTGTGAGGAAGGAAGTCTGAAAACACAAGCTAGCGTGAGGGTTGGGACCGAGGTCACGGCATGCCCACTCTGCAGAGGCTGAATCGGGATCTCCTGCACTGAGGTCATGTCAACTATGAGACGTGCCTCAGGCTAGAGTTCTTGTCCAGCATGGCCTCTTCCTGAAGGGTGTGGGGGCTTCATGAGGCCAGAAAGTTTTGCCTACGATGGGATTTGTGAACTGCTCCAAAACTGAAGGTTACCTTCTGCACGACAGTCGAGTCCTATTGGATGGTTCCAAGAGGCCCCATATGGAAAGACTCGAGAGCAGGTGTCTAAGCATGGATGCCTGGGAACGCCACCTCATATTCCCACTCTTTAGTCAGGACAAGGCAGGCTCAATCTGCGGGCTCCTGGGTGAGCTACCCAGAGGGGAGAGTTGAAATGGACTCTCCTGAAGATGAGTCCTACTGTGGCTTGGTGGCCTGGGAGACCTTGGAATGTGGAGGTGGCTCAGGGACTCTGCAGGATTCTCCAACATGAGGTGTTTGACACGGCTCCAACAAGGAAACTTCCCATGTGGAGACGAGAGGAGTTCTGTTCCGTGCCTCAGGAAAGCCCCATACCCTGTTCTTCGAACCAAAGCCTCTGAGGAGTGACACCTGGAAACCAAAGTAAGAGTTGAGACTACGGCCTAAAGGCCTGTCCGGCTCAACCTTCTATCTCTGTTGTCATCTGTGTGCATGCATTCATGGATGTAGCTGCTCAGCTTGTGTCCGAATGCCCCTGTGAGTCCAGTGAGGCTCCCAGTAGTGGGATGTCCTCGGAGGCCTTGAGGTTTCTCATATTCTGGAGGTGTGTGGCCAAAGGAATGGACACAGTTTCCCAGGAGAGAGCAGGCACGGTCCTGTGGTATGGCTCCAGAGGACCCAGCCTAGAGGCTCTGTTTGCCAGGGCTGTGGGGACAGATGTCTGAAAAAGCAAACTTGGCTCAGCTAGGGGCCAATGTAATGGCAGGCCTGATCTCTAGTCCGTGAGGGGAGATCCTCTGGAAATCAAAGTAGGGCAAGTGGGAGGCAGTCACTCAGGATTTTGTCTCTGGGTGTTGCGTTTACAGTGTCCGTTCAGGGTAGGGGTTGTCTCAGAGGCCGAGGAAGAGCCTTCCTCTCAGGGGATTGTCCAAGCTCCCAAGTGTTTGTGTTCATTCTGTGGGAATGAAGAGTACTGTTTTCTGCCACAGGGGACCCCCCAGGAGAGGGACTCTAGAGCACAGCAGTGGGTTCCCTCAACTGGAATACACACCATCTAGTTAGTCCTGGGTGCCTATGGGCATGGCAAGCCACATATGCGGGCTCTTGGTCCAGTCACTGAGAGGCGTTACTTGAATAAGGTACTCACGCTGAGGGTCACAATGTGTGTTTGTGCCCAAGGCGGCCCTCACGCTTGGGCGTGGCCTCATGGGCCATGCCGTTTTCTCCTACACTGAAGGTTTGACTCACTGCCAGCAGCAAGGTTTCTTGCCAGGGGGAAGGAGGGGTTCTGACTTGTGCATCAGGTTCCCCCCTGTGCAGGGATTGGAGATAAGGTCTAGGTTCCGATGACTGAAAACCCAGGTTGGGAATGGATGGTGGCCTAAGGCAGTGGCGGGTCCAATGTGCTGGGTGTGCAGCCAGCTGTGTCGGTGTCTGTTGGAAGGTCTGGGCTCAGGCTATTTGCGACAGAGCATCACTGTTTAAGGTAGCCTAGGCAATTGGGGTGTTGCCGAGGGCCAAGCAGTTTGATCCTCATTTGGGGTTTCTGGGCAGCGCCATAGACAATGTTTTTCTCCTGGGAGGCAGGCACAGTGCTTCATTGTGGCCCCAGAATTCCCAGTAGGGAGGGTTTGTGGGCCATGAGTGTGAGGACGGAAGTCTGAAAACACAAGCTAGTGTGAGGATTGGAGCCAAGGGCAGAGCAGGCCCACTCTGCAGAGGCTGAATCAAAATCTCCTGCATCTGAAGTCAGGCTGAGGATCAGACGTTGGCTGAGGCTGGAGTATGTGTCCATGATGGCACCTTCATGAAGTGGGGGCCTCATGAGGCCAAGGAAGTTTTCCCACGCTGAGTTTGGAGGTTGCCCCAAACCACAAGGTTTCCTTCTGCGGGACATTCGAGTCCTGTTGCATGGCTCCAGGACATACCATATGGAAGGACTGGAGAGCAGGGTTCGAAGGATGGATCCCTGTACAGCATGCCTCGCATTCCCATTGGCTATTAGCGACAAGATATGTTTGAACTGCTGCCTCTGGAACACGCGACCCAGGGGGCTGAGTTGAAATGGCCTCTCCTGAGGATGCGTCATAATGTGCGTTTGGGTCCATGGAGACCTTGGAATGTGCTGGTTGTTCAGTGGCCCTGCGGAACTCTCCTACCTGAAGTGTTTGATACATCCCAGTAAGAAAGCTGCCCATGTGGAGATGAGAGATGTTTGGTTTGGTGCCTCAGAAAAGCCCCATGTGCTGGTCTACGAAAACAGTCCTCTGAGAACGGAAACATGGAAACCAAAGCTAAGGTTCAGATTAGGGCCTGGGGGCCTGTCCATTTCAACCTTCTGTCTCTGGGGACACTGTCTGAGAGTCTACGTGGAGATAGTTGCTCCGCTGGTGTCAGAGAGCCCCTCTTAGTCCAGGGGGGCCTACCCTATTGATGGCCGCAGGGGCCTTGGAGCTTTTCCCTAACCTGTAGTGTTGTGGTCAATGGATTGGGCACACTTTCCTTGGAGAGGGCAGGCACAATCTTTCGCTGTGGCCCTAGAGGCCCTAGCCTGGAGGTGTGTGGGTCCAGGCTGTGGGCACAGAAGTCTGAATACACAAACTCAGCTTAGGAGTGGCGCCTAGGGTATGGCAGGCCGGATGTACAGCCCGAGAGGGAGCTCCTGGGCCTCTGAAACAAGGGCGAGTGGGAGGCGTTCCTTCAGGCTTTTGTCTCTGGATGTTGTGTCCGGGATAGCCGTGGATTGGAGCGGTGGCCTCAGGGACTGTGGACGAGTATCCCTCTCTGGGGATTTGTCCCAGCTCCCAAGAGTTTGGGGTCATTTTGTGGGAAGGGTGGAGTCGTGTTGTCTGGCTCATGGGTCTCTCCAAGAAAGGGATTCCAGAGCAGAGCTCCAGGTACGGGCGGGGCGACTGGAAAATTCAAACCGTGGTGAGGATTGGGTGCATAGGGGCTTGGCAAGCCCCATATGTGGGCTCTTGGTCCAGGCCCTGACAGGCCTTTCTTTGACATGGGGCTCATGCTGAGGATCACAGTGTGAATTTGTGCCCAAGCAGCACTCAAGTTTGGGCGTGGCATCAGGGGCCATGAAGGTTTCT
This sequence comes from Mustela nivalis, assembly GCF_964662115.1. Classification (NCBI taxonomy): domain Eukaryota; kingdom Metazoa; phylum Chordata; class Mammalia; order Carnivora; family Mustelidae; genus Mustela; species Mustela nivalis. Next base: position 27,400 of record NW_028135482.1, read on the forward strand.
CCCACCCTGAAGGTGTGACTCCATGCCAAGAGCAAGCTTGACAGCCATGGGGAAGGAGGAGTTCTGTTTTGTGCTTGCTATACCCAGCTGTGTGGAGAATTGATATAATGTCTAGGTTCAGATATCTGAAAACCAAGGTTAGGAAGAGGTGACGGCATAAGACCATGGCGTGTCCGAAGTGCTGGGTGTGCGGCCAGCTGTCTCCTTGTCTGTCTGGACGTCTGGCTTCAGGCTGTGTCAGGCAGAGCATGAGTGCCCAGAGCAGCCTATCCAGTTCGGGTACCGTCGAGGCCCGAGCAGGTTGATCCTCATCTGGGTTTTCTGGAGAGCCCCACAGGGAAACGTTTTTCTTCCGTTGGGCAGACACCGGGCTGGGTTTTGGTTCTGGAGTTCCTAGTCCGGAGGGCTTGTTTGCCAGGAGTGTGAGGAAGGAAGTCTGAAAACACAAGCTAGCGTGAGGTTTGGGACCGAGGTCACGGCATGCCCACTCTGCAGAGGCTGAATCGGGATCTCCTGCACTGAGGTCATGTCAACTATGAGACGTGCCTCAGGCTAGAGTTCTTGTCCAGCATGGCCTCTTCCTGAAGGGTGTGGGGGCTTCATGAGGCCAGAAAGTTTTGCCTACGATGGGATTTGTGAACTGCTCCAAAACTGAAGGTAACCTTCTGCACGACAGTCGAGTCCTATTGGATGTTTCCAAGAGGCCCCATATGGTAAGACTCGAGAGCAGGTGTCTAAGCATGGATGCCTGGGAACGCCACCTCATATTCCCACTCTTTAGTCAGGACAAGGCAGGCTCAATCTGCGGGCTCCTGGGTGAGCTACCCAGAGGGGAGAGTTGAAATGGACTCTCCTGAAGATGAGTCCTACTGTGGCTTGGTGGCCTGGGAGACCTTGGAATGTGGAGGTGGCTCAGGGACTCTGCAGGATTCTCCAACATGAGGTGTTTGACACGGCTCCAACAAGGAAACTTCCCATGTGGAGACGAGAGGAGTTCTGTTCCGTGCCTCAGGAAAGCCCCATACCCTGTTCTTCGAACCAAAGCCTCTGAGGAGTGACACCTGGAAACCAAAGTAAGAGTTGAGACTACGGCCTAAAGGCCTGTCCGGCTCAACCTTCTATCTCTGTTGTCATCTGTGTGCATGCATTCATGGATGTAGCTGCTCAGCTTGTGTCCGAATGCCCCTGTGAGTCCAGTGAGGCTCCCAGTAGTGGGATGTCCTCGGAGGCCTTGAGGTTTCTCATATTCTGGAGGTGTGTGGCCAAAGGAATGGACACAGTTTCCCAGGAGAGAGCAGGCACGGTCCTGTGGTATGGCTCCAGAGGACCCAGCCTAGAGGCTCTGTTTGCCAGGGCTGTGGGGACAGATGTCTGAAAAAGCAAACTTGGCTCAGCTAGGGGCCAATGTAATGGCAGGCCTGATCTCTAGTCCGTGAGGGGAGATCCTCTGGAAATCAAAGTAGGGCAAGTGGGAGGCAGTCACTCAGGATTTTGTCTCTGGGTGTTGCGTTTACAGTGTCCGGTCAGGGTAGGGGTTGTCTCAGAGGCCGAGGAAGAGCCTTCCTCTCAGGGGATTGTCCAAGCTCCCAAGTGTTTGTGTTCATTCTGTGGGAATGAAGAGTACTGTTTTCTGCCACAGGGGACCCCCCAGGAGAGGGACTCTAGAGCACAGCAGTGGGTTCCCTCAACAGGAATACACACCATCTAGTTAGTCCTGGGTGCCTATGGGCATGGCAAGCCACATATGCGGGCTCTTGGTCCAGTCACTGAGAGGCGTTACTTGAATAAGGTACTCACGCTGAGGGTCACAATGTGTGTTTGTGCCCAAGGCGGCCCTCACGCTTGGGCGTGGCCTCATGGGCCATGCCGTTTTCTCCTACACTGAAGGTTTGACTCACTGCCAGCAGCAAGGTTTCTTGCCAGGGGGAAGGAGGGGTTCTGACTTGTGCATCAGGTTCCCCCCTGTGCAGGGATTGGAGATAAGGTCTAGGTTCCGATGACTGAAAACCCAGGTTGGGAATGGATGGTGGCCTAAGGCAGTGGCGGGTCCAATGTGCTGGGTGTGCAGCCAGCTGTGTCGGTGTCTGTTGGAAGGTCTGGGCTCAGGCTATTTGCGACAGAGCATCACTGTTTAAGGTAGCCTAGGCAATTGGGGTGTTGCCGAGGGCCAAGCAGTTTGATCCTCATTTGGGGTTTCTGGGCAGCGCCATAGACAATGTTTTTCTCCTGGGAGGCAGGCACAGTGCTTCATTGTGGCCCCAGAATTCCCAGTAGGGAGGGTTTGTGGGCCATGAGTGTGAGGACCGAAGTCTGAAAACACAAGCTAGTGTGAGGATTGGAGCCAAGGGCAGAGCAGGCCCACTCTGCAGAGGCTGAATCAAAATCTCCTGCATCTGAAGTCAGGCTGAGGATCAGACGTTGGCTGAGGCTGGAGTATGTGTCCATGATGGCACCTTCATGAAGTGGGGGCCTCATGAGGCCAAGGAAGTTTTCCCACGCTGAGTTTGGAGGTTGCCCCAAACCACAAGGTTTCCTTCTGCGGGACATTCGAGTCCTGTTGCATGGCTCCAGGACATACCATATGGAAGGACTGGAGAGCAGGGTTCGAAGGATGGATCCCTGTACAGCATGCCTCGCATTCCCATTGGCTATTAGCGACAAGATATGTTTGAACTGCTGCCTCTGGAACACGCGACCCAGGGGGCTGAGTTGAAATGGCCTCTCCTGAGGATGCGTCATAATGTGCGTTTGGGTCCATGGAGACCTTGGAATGTGCTGGTTGTTCAGTGGCCCTGCGGAACTCTCCTACCTGAAGTGTTTGATACATCCCAGTAAGAAAGCTGCCCATGTGGAGATGAGAGATGTTTGGTTTGGTGCCTCAGAAAAGCCCCATGTGCTGGTCTACGAAAACAGTCCTCTGAGAACGGAAACATGGAAACCAAAGCTAAGGTTCAGATTAGGGCCTGGGGGCCTGTCCATTTCAACCTTCTGTCTCTGGGGACACTGTCTGAGAGTCTACGTGGAGATAGTTGCTCCGCTGGTGTCAGAGAGCCCCTCTTAGTCCAGGGGGGCCTACCCTATTGATGGCCGCAGGGGCCTTGGAGCTTTTCCCTAACCTGTAGTGTTGTGGTCAATGGATTGGGCACACTTTCCTTGGAGAGGGCAGGCACAATCTTTCGCTGTGGCCCTAGAGGCCCTAGCCTGGAGGTGTGTGGGTCCAGGCTGTGGGCACAGAAGTCTGAATACACAAACTCAGCTTAGGAGTGGCGCCTAGGGTATGGCAGGCCGGATGTACAGCCCGAGAGGGAGCTCCTGGGCCTCTGAAACAAGGGCGAGTGGGAGGCGTTCCTTCAGGCTTTTGTCTCTGGATGTTGTGTCCGGGATAGCCGTGGATTGGAGCGGTGGCCTCAGGGACTGTGGACGAGTATCCCTCTCTGGGGATTTGTCCCAGCTCCCAAGAGTTTGGGGTCATTTTGTGGGAAGGGTGGAGTCGTGTTGTCTGGCTCATGGGTCTCTCCAAGAAAGGGATTCCAGAGCAGAGCTCCAGGTACGGGCGGGGCGACTGGAAAATTCAAACCGTGGTGAGGATTGGGTGCATAGGGGCTTGGCAAGCCCCATATGTGGGCTCTTGGTCCAGGCCCTGACAGGCCTTTCTTTGACATGGGGCTCATGCTGAGGATCACAGTGTGAATTTGTGCCCAAGCAGCACTCAAGTTTGGGCGTGGCATCAGGGGCCATGAAGGTTTCTCCCACCCTGAAGGTGTGACTCCATGCCAAGAGCAAGCTTGACAGCCATGGGGAAGGAGGAGTTCTGTTTTGTGCTTGCTATACCCAGCTGTGTGGAGAATTGATATAATGTCTAGGTTCAGATATCTGAAAACCAAGGTTAGGAAGAGGTGACGGCATAAGACCATGGCGTGTCCGAAGTGCTGGGTGTGCGGCCAGCTGTCTCCTTGTCTGTCTGGACGTCTGGCTTCAGGCTGTGTCAGGCAGAGCATGAGTGCCCAGAGCAGCCTATCCAGTTCGGGTACCGTCGAGGCCCGAGCAGGTTGATCCTCATCTGGGTTTTCTGGAGAGCCCCACAGGGAAACGTTTTTCTTCCGTTGGGCAGACACCGGGCTGGGTTTTGGTTCTGGAGTTCCTAGTCCGGAGGGCTTGTTTGCCAGGAGTGTGAGGAAGGAAGTCTGAAAACACAAGCTAGCGTGAGGTTTGGGACCGAGGTCACGGCATGCCCACTCTGCAGAGGCTGAATCGGGATCTCCTGCACTGAGGTCATGTCAACTATGAGACGTGCCTCAGGCTAGAGTTCTTGTCCAGCATGGCCTCTTCCTGAAGGGTGTGGGGGCTTCATGAGGCCAGAAAGTTTTGCCTACGATGGGATTTGTGAACTGCTCCAAAACTGAAGGTTACCTTCTGCACGACAGTCGAGTCCTATTGGATGGTTCCAAGAGGCCCCATATGGAAAGACTCGAGAGCAGGTGTCTAAGCATGGATGCCTGGGAACGCCACCTCATATTCCCACTCTTTAGTCAGGACAAGGCAGGCTCAATCTGCGGGCTCCTGGGTGAGCTACCCAGAGGGGAGAGTTGAAATGGACTCTCCTGAAGATGAGTCCTACTGTGGCTTGGTGGCCTGGGAGACCTTGGAATGTGGAGGTGGCTCAGGGACTCTGCAGGATTCTCCAACATGAGGTGTTTGACACGGCTCCAACAAGGAAACTTCCCATGTGGAGACGAGAGGAGTTCTGTTCCGTGCCTCAGGAAAGCCCCATACCCTGTTCTTCGAACCAAAGCCTCTGAGGAGTGACACCTGGAAACCAAAGTAAGAGTTGAGACTACGGCCTAAAGGCCTGTCCGGCTCAACCTTCTATCTCTGTTGTCATCTGTGTGCATGCATTCATGGATGTAGCTGCTCAGCTTGTGTCCGAATGCCCCTGTGAGTCCAGTGAGGCTCCCAGTAGTGGGATGTCCTCGGAGGCCTTGAGGTTTCTCATATTCTGGAGGTGTGTGGCCAAAGGAATGGACACAGTTTCCCAGGAGAGAGCAGGCACGGTCCTGTGGTATGGCTCCAGAGGACCCAGCCTAGAGGCTCTGTTTGCCAGGGCTGTGGGGACAGATGTCTGAAAAAGCAAACTTGGCTCAGCTAGGGGCCAATGTAATGGCAGGCCTGATCTCTAGTCCGTGAGGGGAGATCCTCTGGAAATCAAAGTAGGGCAAGTGGGAGGCAGTCACTCAGGATTTTGTCTCTGGGTGTTGCGTTTACAGTGTCCGGTCAGGGTAGGGGTTGTCTCAGAGGCCGAGGAAGAGCCTTCCTCTCAGGGGATTGTCCAAGCTCCCAAGTGTTTGTGTTCATTCTGTGGGAATGAAGAGTACTGTTTTCTGCCACAGGGGACCCCCCAGGAGAGGGACTCTAGAGCACAGCAGTGGGTTCCCTCAACAGGAATACACACCATCTAGTTAGTCCTGGGTGCCTATGGGCATGGCAAGCCACATATGCGGGCTCTTGGTCCAGTCACTGAGAGGCGTTACTTGAATAAGGTACTCACGCTGAGGGTCACAATGTGTGTTTGTGCCCAAGGCGGCCCTCACGCTTGGGCGTGGCCTCATGGGCCATGCCGTTTTCTCCTACACTGAAGGTTTGACTCACTGCCAGCAGCAAGGTTTCTTGCCAGGGGGAAGGAGGGGTTCTGACTTGTGCATCAGGTTCCCCCCTGTGCAGGGATTGGAGATAAGGTCTAGGTTCCGATGACTGAAAACCCAGGTTGGGAATGGATGGTGGCCTAAGGCAGTGGCGGGTCCAATGTGCTGGGTGTGCAGCCAGCTGTGTCGGTGTCTGTTGGAAGGTCTGGGCTCAGGCTATTTGCGACAGAGCATCACTGTTTAAGCTAGCCTAGGCAATTGGGGTGTTGCCGAGGGCCAAGCAGTTTGATCCTCATTTGGGGTTTCTGGGCAGCGCCATAGACAATGTTTTTCTCCTGGGAGGCAGGCACAGTGCTTCATTGTGGCCCCAGAATTCCCAGTAGGGAGGGTTTGTGGGCCAGGAGTGTGAGGACGGAAGTCTGAAAACACAAGCTAGTGTGAGGATTGGAGCCAAGGGCAGAGCAGGCCCACTCTGCAGAGGCTGAATCAAAATCTCCTGCATCTGAAGTCAGGCTGAGGATCAGACGTTGGCTGAGGCTGGAGTATGTGTCCATGATGGCACCTTCATGAAGTGGGGGCCTCATGAGGCCAAGGAAGTTTTCCCACGCTGAGTTTGGAGGTTGCCCCAAACCACAAGGTTTCCTTCTGCGGGACATTCGAGTCCTGTTGCATGGCTCCAGGACATACCATATGGAAGGACTGGAGAGCAGGGTTCGAAGGATGGATCCCTGTACAGCATGCCTCGCATTCCCATTGGCTATTAGCGACAAGATATGTTTGAACTGCTGCCTCTGGAACACGCGACCCAGGGGGCTGAGTTGAAATGGCCTCTCCTGAGGATGCGTCATAATGTGCGTTTGGGTCCATGGAGACCTTGGAATGTGCTGGTTGTTCAGTGGCCCTGCGGAACTCTCCTACCTGAAGTGTTTGATACATCCCAGTAAGAAAGCTGCCCATGTGGAGATGAGAGATGTTTGGTTTGGTGCCTCAGAAAAGCCCCATGTGCTGGTCTACGAAAACAGTCCTCTGAGAACGGAAACATGGAAACCAAAGCTAAGGTTCAGATTAGGGCCTGGGGGCCTGTCCATTTCAACCTTCTGTCTCTGGGGACACTGTCTGAGAGTCTACGTGGAGATAGTTGCTCCGCTGGTGTCAGAGAGCCCCTCTTAGTCCAGGGGGGCCTACCCTATTGATGGCCGCAGGGGCCTTGGAGCTTTTCCCTAACCTGTAGTGTTGTGGTCAATGGATTGGGCACACTTTCCTTGGAGAGGGCAGGCACAATCTTTCGCTGTGGCCCTAGAGGCCCTAGCCTGGAGGTGTGTGGGTCCAGGCTGTGGGCACAGAAGTCTGAATACACAAACTCAGCTTAGGAGTGGCGCCTAGGGTATGGCAGGCCGGATGTACAGCCCGAGAGGGAGCTCCTGGGCCTCTGAAACAAGGGCGAGTGGGAGGCGTTCCTTCAGGCTTTTGTCTCTGGATGTTGTGTCCGGGATAGCCGTGGATTGGAGCGGTGGCCTCAGGTACTGTGGACGAGTATCCCTCTCTGGGGATTTGTCCCAGCTCCCAAGAGTTTGGGGTCATTTTGTGGGAAGGGTGGAGTCGTGTTGTCTGGCTCATGGGTCTCTCCAAGAAAGGGATTCCAGAGCAGAGCTCCAGGTACGGGCGGGGCGACTGGAAAATTCAAACCGTGGTGAGGATTGGGTGCATAGGGGCTTGGCAAGCCCCATATGTGGGCTCTTGGTCCAGGCCCTGACAGGCCTTTCTTTGACATGGGGCTCATGCTGAGGATCACAGTGTGAATTTGTGCCCAAGCAGCACTCAAGTTTGGGCGTGGCATCAGGGGCCATGAAGGTTTCTCCCACCCTGAAGGTGTGACTCCATGCCAAGAGCAAGCTTGACAGCCATGGGGAAGGAGGAGTTCTGTTTTGTGCTTGCTATACCCAGCTGTGTGGAGAATTGATATAATGTCTAGGTTCAGATATCTGAAAACCAAGGTTAGGAAGAGGTGACGGCATAAGACCATGGCGTGTCCGAAGTGCTGGGTGTGCGGCCAGCTGTCTCCTTGTCTGTCTGGACGTCTGGCTTCAGGCTGTGTCAGGCAGAGCATGAGTGCCCAGAGCAGCCTATCCAGTTCGGGTACCGTCGAGGCCCGAGCAGGTTGATCCTCATCTGGGTTTTCTGGAGAGCCCCACAGGGAAACGTTTTTCTTCCGTTGGGCAGACACCGGGCTGGGTTTTGGTTCTGGAGTTCCTAGTCCGGAGGGCTTGTTTGCCAGGAGTGTGAGGAAGGAAGTCTGAAAACACAAGCTAGCGTGAGGGTTGGGACCGAGGTCACGGCATGCCCACTCTGCAGAGGCTGAATCGGGATCTCCTGCACTGAGGTCATGTCAACTATGAGACGTGCCTCAGGCTAGAGTTCTTGTCCAGCATGGCCTCTTCCTGAAGGGTGTGGGGGCTTCATGAGGCCAGAAAGTTTTGCCTACGATGGGATTTGTGAACTGCTCCAAAACTGAAGGTTACCTTCTGCACGACAGTCGAGTCCTATTGGATGGTTCCAAGAGGCCCCATATGGTAAGACTCGAGAGCAGGTGTCTAAGCATGGATGCCTGGGAACGCCACCTCATATTCCCACTCTTTAGTCAGGACAAGGCAGGCTCAATCTGCGGGCTCCTGGGTGAGCTACCCAGAGGGGAGAGTTGAAATGGACTCTCCTGAAGATGAGTCCTACTGTGGCTTGGTGGCCTGGGAGACCTTGGAATGTGGAGGTGGCTCAGGGACTCTGCAGGATTCTCCAACATGAGGTGTTTGACACGGCTCCAACAAGGAAACTTCCCATGTGGATACGAGAGGAGTTCTGTTCCGTGCCTCAGGAAAGCCCCATACCCTGTTCTTCGAACCAAAGCATCTGAGGATTGACACCTGGAAACCAAAGTAAGAGTTGAGACTACGGCCTAAAGGCCTGTCCGGCTCAACCTTCTATCTCTGTTGTCATCTGTGTGCATGCATTCATGGATGTAGCTGCTCAGCTTGTGTCCGAATGCCCCTGTGAGTCCAGTGAGGCTCCCAGTAGTGGGATGTCCTCGGAGGCCTTGAGGTTTCTCATATTCTGGAGGTGTGTGGCCAAAGGAATGGACACAGTTTCCCAGGAGAGAGCAGGCACGGTCCTGTGGTATGGCTCCAGAGGACCCAGCCTAGAGGCTCTGTTTGCCAGGGCTGTGGGGACAGATGTCTGAAAAAGCAAACTTGGCTCAGCTAGGGGCCAATGTAATGGCAGGCCTGATCTCTAGTCCGTGAGGGGAGATCCTCTGGAAATCAAAGTAGGGCAAGTGGGAGGCAGTCACTCAGGATTTTGTCTCTGGGTGTTGCGTTTACAGTGTCCGGTCAGGGTAGGGGTTGTCTCAGAGGCCGAGGAAGAGCCTTCCTCTCAGGGGATTGTCCAAGCTCCCGAGTGTTTGTGTTCATTCTGTGGGAATGAAGAGTACTGTTTTCTGCCACAGGGGACCCCCCATGAGAGGGACTCTAGAGCACAGCATTGGGTTCCCTCAACAGGAATACACACCATCTAGTTAGTCCTGGGTGCCTATGGGCATGGCAAGCCACATATGCGGGCTCTTGGTCCAGTCACTGAGAGGCGTTACTTGAATAAGGTACTCACGCTGAGGGTCACAATGTGTGTTTGTGCCCAAGGCGGCCCTCACGCTTGGGCGTGGCCTCATGGGCCATGCCGTTTTCTCCTACACTGAAGGTTTGACTCACTGCCAGCAGCAAGGTTTCTTGCCAGGGGGAAGGAGGGGTTCTGACTTGTGCATCAGGTTCCCCCCTGTGCAGGGATTGGAGATAAGGTCTAGGTTCCGATGACTGAAAACCCAGGTTGGGAATGGATGGTGGCCTAAGGCAGTGGCGGGTCCAATGTGCTGGGTGTGCAGCCAGCTGTGTCGGTGTCTGTTGGAAGGTCTGGGCTCAGGCTATTTGCGACAGAGCATCACTGTTTAAGCTAGCCTAGGCAATTGGGGTGTTGCCGAGGGCCAAGCAGTTTGATCCTCATTTGGGGTTTCTGGGCAGCGCCATAGACAATGTTTTTCTCCTGGGAGGCAGGCACAGTGCTTCATTGTGGCCCCAGAATTCCCAGTAGGGAGGGTTTGTGGGCCAGGAGTGTGAGGACGGAAGTCTGAAAACACAAGCTAGTGTGAGGATTGGAGCCAAGGGCAGAGCAGGCCCACTCTGCAGAGGCTGAATCAAAATCTCCTACATCTGAAGTCAGGCTGAGGATCAGACGTTGGCTGAGGCTGGAGTATGTGTCCATGATGGCACCTTCATGAAGTGGGGGCCTCATGAGGCCAAGGAAGTTTTCCCACGCTGAGTTTGGAGGTTGCCCCAAACCACAAGGTTTCCTTCTGCGGGACATTCGAGTCCTGTTGCATGGCTCCAGGACATACCATATGGAAGGACTGGAGAGCAGGGTTCGAAGGATGGATCCCTGTACAGCATGCCTCGCATTCCCATTGGCTATTAGCGACAAGATATGTTTGAACTGCTGCCTCTGGAACACGCGACCCAGGGGGCTGAGTTGAAATGGCCTCTCCTGAGGATGCGTCATAATGTGCGTTTGGGTCCATGGAGACCTTGGAATGTGCTGGTTGTTCAGTGGCCCTGCGGAACTCTCCTACCTGAAGTGTTTGATACATCCCAGTAAGAAAGCTGCCCATGTGGAGATGAGAGATGTTTGGTTTGGTGCCTCAGAAAAGCCCCATGTGCTGGTCTACGAAAACAGTCCTCTGAGAACGGAAACATGGAAACCAAAGCTAAGGTTCAGATTAGGGCCTGGGGGCCTGTCCATTTCAACCTTCTGTCTCTGGGGACACTGTCTGAGAGTCTAAGTGGAGATAGTTGCTCCGCTGGTGTCAGAGAGCCCCTCTTAGTCCAGGGGGGCCTACCCTATTGATGGCCGCAGGGGCCTTGGAGCTTTTCCCTAACCTGTAGTGTTGTGGTCAATGGATTGGGCACACTTTCCTTGGAGAGGGCAGGCACAATCTTTCGCTGTGGCCCTAGAGGCCCTAGCCTGGAGGTGTGTGGGTCCAGGCTGTGGGCACAGAAGTCTGAATACACAAACTCAGCTTAGGAGTGGCGCCTAGGGTATGGCAGGCCGGATGTACAGCCCGAGAGGGAGCTCCTGGGCCTCTGAAACAAGGGCGAGTGGGAGGCGTTCCTTCAGGCTTTTGTCTCTGGATGTTGTGTCCGGGATAGCCGTGGATTGGAGCGGTGGCCTCAGGTACTGTGGACGAGTATCCCTCTCTGGGGATTTGTCCCAGCTCCCAAGAGTTTGGGGTCATTTTGTGGGAAGGGTGGAGTCGTGTTGTCTGGCTCATGGGTCTCTCCAAGAAAGGGATTCCAGAGCAGAGCTCCAGGTACGGGCGGGGCGACTGGAAAATTCAAACCGTGGTGAGGATTGGGTGCATAGGGGCTTGGCAAGCCCCATATGTGGGCTCTTGGTCCAGGCCCTGACAGGCCTTTCTTTGACATGGGGCTCATGCTGAGGATCACAGTGTGAATTTGTGCCCAAGCAGCACTCAAGTTTGGGCGTGGCATCAGGGGCCATGAAGGTTTCTCCCACCCTGAAGGTGTGACTCCATGCCAAGAGCAAGCTTGACAGCCATGGGGAAGGAGGAGTTCTGTTTTGTGCTTGCTATACCCAGCTGTGTGGAGAATTGATATAATGTCTAGGTTCAGATATCTGAAAACCAAGGTTAGGAAGAGGTGACGGCCTAAGACCATGGCGTGTCCGAAGTGCTGGGTGTGCGGCCAGCTGTCTCCTTGTCTGTCTGGACGTCTGGCTTCAGGCTGTGTCAGGCAGAGCATGAGTGCCCAGAGCAGCCTATCCAGTTCGGGTACCGTCGAGGCCCGAGCAGGTTGATCCTCATCTGGGTTTTCTGGAGAGCCCCACAGGGAAACGTTTTTCTTCCGTTGGGCAGACACCGGGCTGGGTTTTGGTTCTGGAGTTCCTAGTCCGGAGGGCTTGTTTGCCAGGAGTGTGAGGAAGGAAGTCTGAAAACACAAGCTAGCGTGAGGGTTGGGACCGAGGTCACGGCATGCCCACTCTGCAGAGGCTGAATCGGGATCTCCTGCACTGAGGTCATGTCAACTATGAGACGTGCCTCAGGCTAGAGTTCTTGTCCAGCATGGCCTCTTCGTGAAGGGTGTGGGGGCTACATGAGGCCAGAAAGTTTTGCCTACGATGGGATTTGTGAACTGCTCCTAAACTGAAGGTTACCTTCTGCACGACAGTCGAGTCCTATTGGATGGTTCCAAGAGGCCCCATATGGAAAGACTCGAGAGCAGGTGTCTAAGCATGGATGCCTGGGAACGCCACCTCATATTCCCACTCTTTAGTCAGGACAAGGCAGGCTCAATCTGCGGGCTCCTGGGTGAGCTACCCAGAGGGGAGAGTTGAAATGGACTCTCCTGAAGATGAGTCCTACTGTGGCTTGGTGGCCTGGGAGACCTTGGAATGTGGAGGTGGCTCAGGGACTCTGCAGGATTCTCCAACATGAGGTGTTTGACACGGCTCCAACAAGGAAACTTCCCATGTGGATACGAGAGGAGTTCTGTTCCGTGCCTCAGGAAAGCCCCATACCCTGTTCTTCGAACCAAAGCATCTGAGGATTGACACCTGGAAACCAAAGTAAGAGTTGAGACTACGGCCTAAAGGCCTGTCCGGCTCAACCTTCTATCTCTGTTGTCATCTGTGTGCATGCATTCATGGATGTAGCTGCTCAGCTTGTGTCCGAATGCCCCTGTGAGTCCAGTGAGGCTCCCAGTAGTGGGATGTCCTCGGAGGCCTTGAGGTTTCTCATATTCTGGAGGTGTGTGGCCAAAGGAATGGACACAGTTTCCCAGGAGAGAGCAGGCACGGTCCTGTGGTATGGCTCCAGAGGACCCAGCCTAGAGGCTCTGTTTGCCAGGGCTGTGGGGACAGATGTCTGAAAAAGCAAACTTGGCTCAGCTAGGGGCCAATGTAATGGCAGGCCTGATCTCTAGTACGTGAGGGGAGATCCTCTGGAAATCAAAGTAGGGCAAGTGGGAGGCAGTCACTCAGGATTTTGTCTCTGGGTGTTGCGTTTACAGTGTCCGGTCAGGGTAGGGGTTGTCTCAGAGGCCGAGGAAGAGCCTTCCTCTCAGGGGATTGTCCAAGCTCCCGAGTGTTTGTGTTCATTCTGTGGGAATGAAGAGTACTGTTTTCTGCCACAGGGGACCCCCCAGGAGAGGGACTCTAGAGCACAGCAGTGGGTTCCCTCAACTGGAATACACACCATCTAGTTAGTCCTGGGTGCCTATGGGCATGGCAAGCCACATATGCGGGCTCTTGGTCCAGTCACTGAGAGGCGTTACTTGAATAAGGTACTCACGCTGAGGGTCACAATGTGTGTTTGTGCCCAAGGCGGCCCTCACGCTTGGGCGTGGCCTCATGGGCCATGCCGTTTTCTCCTACACTGAAGGTTTGACTCACTGCCAGCAGCAAGGTTTCTTGCCAGGGGGAAGGAGGGGTTCTGACTTGTGCATCAGGTTCCCCCCTGTGCAGGGATTGGAGATAAGGTCTAGGTTCCGATGACTGAAAACCCAGGTTGGGAATGGATGGTGGCCTAAGGCAGTGGCGGGTCCAATGTGCTGGGTGTGCAGCCAGCTGTGTCGGTGTCTGTTGGAAGGTCTGGGCTCAGGCTATTTGCGACAGAGCATCACTGTTTAAGGTAGCCTAGGCAATTGGGGTGTTGCCGAGGGCCAAGCAGTTTGATCCTCATTTGGGGTTTCTGGGCAGCGCCATAGACAATGTTTTTCTCCTGGGAGGCAGGCACAGTGCTTCATTGTGGCCCCAGAATTCCCAGTAGGGAGGGTTTGTGGGCCAGGAGTGTGAGGACGGAAGTCTGAAAACACAAGCTAGTGTGAGGATTGGAGCCAAGGGCAGAGCAGGCCCACTCTGCAGAGGCTGAATCAAAATCTCCTGCATCTGAAGTCAGGCTGAGGATCAGACGTTGGCTGAGGCTGGAGTATGTGTCCATGATGGCACCTTCATGAAGTGGGGGCCTCATGAGGCCAAGGAAGTTTTCCCACGCTGAGTTTGGAGGTTGCCCCAAACCACAAGGTTTCCTTCTGCGGGACATTCGAGTCCTGTTGCATGGCTCCAGGACATACCATATGGAAGGACTGGAGAGCAGGGTTCGAAGGATGGATCCCTGTACAGCATGCCTCGCATTCCCATTGGCTATTAGCGACAAGATATGTTTGATCTGCTGCCTCTGGAACACGCGACCCAGGGGGCTGAGTTGAAATGGCCTCTCCTGAGGATGCGTCATAATGTGCGTTTGGGTCCATGGAGACCTTGGAATGTGCTGGTTGTTCAGTGGCCCTGCGGAACTCTCCTACCTGAAGTGTTTGATACATCCCAGTAAGAAAGCTGCCCATGTGGAGATGAGAGAGGTTTGGTTTGGTGCCTCAGAAAAGCCCCATGTGCTGGTCTACGAAAACAGTTCTCTCAGAACGGAAACATGGAAACCAAAGCTAAGGTTCAGATTAGGGCCTGGGGGCCTGTCCATTTCAACCTTCTGTCTCTGGGGACACTGTCTGAGAGTCTAAGTGGAGATAGTTGCTCCGCTGGTGTCAGAGAGCCCCTCTTAGTCCAGGGGGGCCTACACTATTGATGGCCTCAGGGGCCTTGGAGCTTTTCCCTAACCTGTAGTGTTGTGGTCAATGGATTGGGCACACTTTCCTTGGAGAGGGCAGGCACAATCTTTCGCTGTGGCCCTAGAGGCCCTAGCCTGGAGGTGTGTGGGTCCAGGCTGTGGGCACAGAAGTCTGAATACACAAACTCAGCTTAGGAGTGGCGCCTAGGGTATGGCAGGCCGGATGTACAGCCCGAGAGGGAGCTCCTGGGCCTCTGAAACAAGGGCGATTGGGAGGCGTTCCTTCCGGCTTTTGTCTCTGGATGTTGTGTCCGGGATAGCCGTGGATTGGAGCGGTGGCCTCAGGTACTGTGGACGAGTATCCCTCTCTGGGGATTTGTCCCAGCTCCCAAGAGTTTGGGGTCATTTTGTGGGAAGGGTGGAGTCGTGTTGTCTGGCTCATGGGTCTCTCCAAGAAAGGGATTCCAGAGCAGAGCTCCAGGTACGGGCGGGGCGACTGGAAAATTCAAACCGTGGTGAGGATTGGGTGCATAGGGGCTTGGCAAGTCCCATATGTGGGCTCTTGGTCCAGGCCCTGACAGGCCTTTCTTTGACATGGGGCTCATGCTGAGGGTCACAGTGTGAATTGGTGCCCAAGCAGCACTCAAGTTTGGGCGTGGCATCAGGGGCCATGAAGGTTTCTCCCACCCTGAAGGTGTGACTCCATGCCAAGAGCAAGCTTGACAGCCATGGGGAAGGAGGAGTTCTGTTTTGTGCTTGCTATACCCAGCTGTGTGGAGAATTGATATAATGTCTAGGTTCAGATATGTGAAAACCAAGGTTAGGATGAGGTGACGGCATAAGACCATGGCGTGTCCAAAGTGCTGGGTGTGCGGCCAGCTGTCTCCTTGTCTGTCTGGACGTCTGGCTTCAGGCTGTGTCAGGCAGAGCATGAGTTCCCAGAGCAGCCTATCCAGTTCGGGTACCGTCGAGGCCCGAGCAGGTTGATCCTCATCTGGGTTTTCTGGAGAGCCCCACAGGGAAACGTTTTTCTTCCGTTGGGCAGACCCCGGGCTGGGTTTTGGTTCCGGAGTTCCTAGACCGGAAGGCTTGTTTGCCAGGAGTGTGAGGAAGGAAGTCTGAAAACACAAGCTAGCGTGAGGTTTGGGACCGAGGTCACGGCATGCCCACTCTGCAGAGGCTGAATCGGGATCTCCTGCACTGAGGTCATGTCAACTATGAGACGTGCCTCAGGCTAGAGTTCTTGTCCAGCATGGCCTCTTCCTGAAGGGTGTGGGGGCTTCATGAGGCCAGAAAGTTTTGCCTACGATGGGATTTGTGAACTGCTCCAAAACTGAAGGTTACCTTCTGCACGACAGTCGAGTCCTATTGGATGGTTCCAAGAGGCCCCATATGGAAAGACTCGAGAGCAGGTGTCTAAGCATGGATGCCTGGGAACGCCACCTCATATTCCCACTCTTTAGTCAGGACAAGGCAGGCTCAATCTGCGGGCCCCTGGGTGAGCTACCCAGAGGGGAGAGTTGAAATGGACTCTCCTGAAGATGAGTCCTACTGTGGCTTGGTGGCCTGGGAGACCTTGGAATGTGGAGGTGGCTCAGGGACTCTGCAGGATTCTCCAACATGAGGTGTTTGACACGGCTCCAACAAGGAAACTTCCCATGTGGAGATGAGAGGAGTTCTGTTCCGTGCCCCAGGAAAGACCCATACCCTGTTCTTCGAACCAAAGCATCTGAGGATTGACACCTGGAAACCAAAGTAAGAGTTGAGACTACGGCCTAAAGGCCTGTCCGGCTCAACCTTCTATCTCTGTTGTCATCTGTGTGCATGCATTCATGGATGTAGCTGCTCAGCTTGTGTCCGAATGCCCCTGTGAGTCCAGTGAGGCTCCCAGTAGTGGGATGTCCTCGGAGGCCTTGAGGTTTCTCATATTCTGGAGGTGTGTGACCAAAGGAATGGACACAGTTTCCCAGGAGAGAGCAGGCACGGTCCTGTGGTATGTCTCCAGAGGACCCAGCCTAGAGGCTCTGTTTGCCAGGGCTGTGGGGACAGATGTCTGAAAAAGCAAACTTGGCTCAGCTAGGGGCCAATGTAATGGCAGGCCTGATCTCTAGTCCGTGAGGGGAGATCCTCTGGAAATCAAAGTAGGGCAAGTGGGAGGCAGTCACTCAGGATTTTGTCTCTGGGTGTTGCGTTTACAGTGTCCGGTCAGGGTAGGGGTTGTCTCAGAGGCCGAGGAAGAGCCTTCCTCTCAGGGGATTGTCCAAGCACCCAAGTGTTTGTGTTCATTCTGTGGGAATGAAGAGTACTGTTTTCTGCCACAGGGGACCCCCCAGGAGAGGGACTCTAGAGCACAGCAGTGGGTTCCCTCAACTGGAATACACACCATCTAGTTAGTCCTGGGTGCCTATGGGCATGGCAAGCCACATATGCGGGCTCTTGGTCCAGTCACTGAGAGGCGTTACTTGAATAAGGTACTCACGCTGAGGGTCACAATGTGTGTTTGTGCCCAAGGCGGCCCTCACGCTTGGGCGTGGCCTCATGGGCCATGCCGTTTTCTCCTACACTGAAGGTTTGACTCACTGCCAGCAGCAAGGTTTCTTGCCAGGGGGAAGGAGGGGTTCTGACTTGTGCATCAGGTTCCCCCCTGTGCAGGGATTGGAGATAAGGTCTAGGTTCCGATGACTGAAAACCCAGGTTGGGAATGGATGGTGGCCTAAGGCAGTGGCGGGTCCAATGTGCTGGGTGTGCAGCCAGCTGTGTCGGTGTCTGTTGGAAGGTCTGGGCTCAGGCTATTTGCGACAGAGCATCACTGTTTAAGGTAGCCTATGCAATTGGGGTGTTGCCGAGGGCCAAGCAGTTTGATCCTCATTTGGGGTTTCTGGGCAGCGCCATAGACAATGTTTTTCTCTTGGGAGGCAGGCACAGTGCTTCATTGTGGCCCCAGAATTCCCAGTAGGGAGGGTTTGTGGGCCAGGAGTGTGAGGACGGAAGTCTGAAAACACAAGCTAGTGTGAGGATTGGAACCAAGGGCAGAGCAGGCCCACTCTGCAGAGGCTGAATCAAAATCTCCTGCATCTGAAGTCAGGCTGAGGATCAGACGTTGGCTGAGGCTGGAGTATATGTCCATGATGGCACCTTCATGAAGTGGGGGCCTCATGAGGCCAAGGAAGTTTTCCCACGCTGAGTTTGGAGGTTGCCCCAAACCACAAGGTTTCCTTCTGCGGGACATTCGAGTCCTGTTGCAAGGCTCCAGGACATACCATATGGAAGGACTGGAGAGCAGGGTTCGAAGGATGGATCCCTGTACAGCATGCCTCGCATTCCCATTGGCTATTAGCGACAAGATATGTTTGATCTGCTGCCTCTGGAACACGCGACCCAGGGGGCTGAGTTGAAATGGCCTCTCCTGAGGATGCGTCATAATGTGCGTTTGGGTCCATGGAGACCTTGGAATGTGCTGGTTGTTCAGTGGCCCTGCGGAACTCTCCTACCTGAAGTGTTTGATACATCCCAGTAAGAAAGCTGCCCATGTGGAGATGAGAGAGGTTTGGTTTGGTGCCTCAGAAAAGCCCCATGTGCTGGTCTACGAAAACAGTCCTCTCAGAACGGAAACATGGAAACCAAAGCTAAGGTTCAGATTAGGGCCTGGGGGCCTGTCCATTTCAACCTTCTGTCTCTGGGGACACTGTCTGAGAGTCTAAGTGGAGATAGTTGCTCCGCTGGTGTCAGAGAGCCCCTCTTAGTCCAGGGGGGCCTACACTATTGATGGCCTCAGGGGCCTTGGAGCTTTTCCCTAACCTGTAGTGTTGTGGTCAATGGATTGGGCACACTTTCCTTGGAGAGGGCAGGCACAATCTTTCGCTGTGGCCCTAGAGGCCCTAGCCTGGAGGTGTGTGGGTCCAGGCTGTGGGCACAGAAGTCTGAATACACAAACTCAGCTTAGAAGTGGCGCCTAGGGTATGGCAGGCAGGATGTACAGCCAGAGAGGGAGCTCCTGGGCCTCTGAAACAAGGGCGAGTGGGAGGCGTTCCTTCCGGCTTTTGTCTCTGGATGTTGTGTCCGGGATAGCCGTGGATTGGAGCGGTGGCCTCAGGGACTGTGGACGAGTATCCCTCTCTGGGGATTTGTCCCAGCTCCCAAGAGTTTGGGGTCATTTTGTGGGAAGGGTGGAGTCGTGTTGTCTGGCTCATGGGTCTCTCCAAGAAAGGGATTCCAGAGCAGAGCTCCAGGTACGGGCGGGGCGACTGGAAAATTCAAACCGTGGTGAGGATTGGGTGCATAGGGGCTTGGCAAGCCCCATATGTGGGCTCTTGGTCCAGGCCCTGACAGGCCTTTCTTTGACATGGGGCTCATGCTGAGGATCACAGTGTGAATTTGTGCCCAAGCAGCACTCAAGTTTGGGCGTGGCATCAGGGGCCATGAAGGTTTCTCCCACCCTGAAGGTGTGACTCCATGCCAAGAGCAAGCTTGACAGCCATGGGGAAGGAGGAGTTCTGTTTTGTGCTTGCTATACCCAGCTGTGTGGAGAATTGATATAATGTCTAGGTTCAGATATGTGAAAACCAAGGTTAGGATGAGGTGACGGCATAAGACCATGGCGTGTCCAAAGTGCTGGGTGTGCGGCCAGCTGTCTCCTTGTCTGTCTGGACGTCTGGCTTCAGGCTGTGTCAGGCAGAGCATGAGTGCCCAGAGCAGCCTATCCAGTTCGGGTACCGTCGAGGCCCGAGCAGGTTGATCCTCATCTGGGTTTTCTGGAGAGCCCCACAGGGAAACGTTTTTCTTCCGTTGGGCAGACCCCGGGCTGGGTTTTGGTTCCGGAGTTCCTAGACCGGAGGGCTTGTTTGCCAGGAGTGTGAGGAAGGAAGTCTGAAAACACAAGCTAGCGTGAGGTTTGGGACCGAGGTCACGGCATGCCCACTCTGCAGAGGCTGAATCGGGATCTCCTGCACTGAGGTCATGTCAACTATGAGACGTGCCTCAGGCTAGAGTTCTTGTCCAGCATGGCCTCTTCCTGAAGGGTGTGGGGGCTTCATGAGGCCAGAAAGTTTTGCCTACGATGGGATTTGTGAACTGCTCCAAAACTGAAGGTTACCTTCTGCACGACAGTCGAGTCCTATTGGATGGTTCCAAGAGGCCCCATATGGAAAGACTCGAGAGCAGGTGTCTAAGCATGGATGCCTGGGAACGCCACCTCATATTCCCACTCTTTAGTCAGGACAAGGCAGGCTCAATCTGCGGGCTCCTGGGTGAGCTACCCAGAGGGGAGAGTTGAAATGGACTCTCCTGAAGATGAGTCCTACTGTGGCTTGGTGGCCTGGGAGACCTTGGAATGTGGAGGTGGCTCAGGGACTCTGCAGGATTCTCCAACATGAGGTGTTTGACACGGCTCCAACAAGGAATCTTCCCATGTGGAGACGAGAGGGGTTCTGTTCCGTGCCTCAGGAAAGCCCCATACCCTGTTCTTCGAACCAAAGCCTCTGAGGAGTGACACCTGGAAACCAAAGCAAGAGTTGAGACTACGGCCTAAAGGCCTGTCCGGCTCAACCTTCTATCTCTGTTGTCATCTGTGTGCATGCATTCATGGATGTAGCTGCTCAGCTTGTGTCCGAATGCCCCTGTGAGTCCAGTGAGGCTCCCAGTAGTGGGATGTCCTCGGAGGCCTTGAGGTTTCTCATATTCTGGAGGTGTGTGGCCAAAGGAATGGACACAGTTTCCCAGGAGAGAGCAGGCACGGTCCTGTGGTATGGCTCCAGAGGACCGAGCCTAGAGGCTCTCTTTGCCAGGGCTGTGGGGACAGATGTCTGAAAAAGCAAACTTGGCTCAGCTAGGGGCCAATGTAATGGCAGGCCTGATCTCTAGTCCGTGAGGGGAGATCCTCTGGAAATCAAAGTAGGGTAAGTGGGAGGCAGTCACTCAGGATTTTGTCTCTGGGTGTTGCGTTTACAGTGTCCGGTCAGGGTAGGGGTTGTCTCAGAGGCCGAGGAAGAGCCTTCCTCTCAGGGGATTGTCCAAGCTCCCAAGTGTTTGTGTTCATTCTGTGGGAATGAAGAGTACTGTTTTCTGCCACAGGGGACCCCCCAGGAGAGGGACTCTAGAGCACAGCAGTGGGTTCCCTCAACTGGAATACACACCATCTAGTTAGTCCTGGGTGCCTATGGGCATGGCAAGCCACATATGCGGGCTCTTGGTCCAGTCACTGAGAGGCGTTACTTGAATAAGGTACTCACGCTGAGGGTCACAATGTGTGTTTGTGCCCAAGGCGCCCCTCACGCTTGGGCGTGGCCTCATGGGCCATGCCGTTTTCTCCTACACTGAAGGTTTGACTCACTGCCAGCAGCAAGGTTTCTTGCCAGGGGAAGGAGGGGTTCTGACTTGTGCATCAGGTTCCCCCCTGTGCAGGAATTGGAGATAAGGTCTAGGTTCCGATGACTGAAAACCCAGGTTGGGAATGGATGGTGGCCTAAGGCAGTGGCGGGTCCAATGTGCTGGGTGTGCAGCCAGCTGTGTCGGTGTCTGTTGGAAGGTCTGGGCTCAGGCTATTTGCGACAGAGCATCACTGTTTAAGGTAGCCTATGCAATTGGGGTGTTGCCGAGGGCCAAGCAGTTTGATCCTCATTTGGGGTTTCTGGGCAGCGGCATAGACAATGTTTTTCTCTTGGGAGGCAGGCACAGTGCTTCATTGTGGCCCCAGAATTCCCAGTAGGGAGGGTTTGTGGGCCAGGAGTGTGAGGACGGAAGTCTGAAAACACAAGCTAGTGTGAGGATTGGAACCAAGGGCAGAGCAGGCCCACTCTGCAGAGGCTGAATCAAAATCTCCTGCATCTGAAGTCAGGCTGAGGATCAGACGTTGGCTGAGGCTGGAGTATGTGTCCATGATGGCACCTTCATGAAGTGGGGGCCTCATGAGGCCAAGGAAGTTTTCCCACGCTGAGTTTGGAGGTTGCCCCAAACCACAAGGTTTCCTTCTGCGGGACATTCGAGTCCTGTTGCAAGGCTCCAGGACATACCATATGGAAGGACTGGAGAGCAGGGTTCGAAGGATGGATCCCTGTACAGCATGCCTCGCATTCCCATTGGCTATTAGCGACAAGATATGTTTGATCTGCTGCCTCTGGAACACGCGACCCAGGGGGCTGAGTTGAAATGGCCTCTCCTGAGGATGCGTCATAATGTGCGTTTGGGTCCATGGAGACCTTGGAATGTGCTGGTTGTTCAGTGGCCCTGCGGAACTCTCCTACCTGAAGTGTTTGATACATCCCAGTAAGAAAGCTGCCCATGTGGAGATGAGAGAGGTTTGGTTTGGTGCCTCAGAAAAGCCCCATGTGCTGGTCTACGAAAACAGTCCTCTCAGAACGGAAACATGGAAACCAAAGCTAAGGTTCAGATTAGGGCCTGGGGGCCTGTCCATTTCAACCTTCTGTCTCTGGGGACACTGTCTGAGAGTCTAAGTGGAGATAGTTGCTCCGCTGGTGTCAGAGAGCCCCTCTTAGTCCAGGGGGGCCTACCCTATTGATGGCCTCAGGGGCCTTGGAGCTTTTCCCTAACCTGTAGTGTTGTGGTCAATGGATTGGGCACACTTTCCTTGGAGAGGGCAGGCACAATCTTTCGCTGTGGCCCTAGAGGCCCTAGCCTGGAGGTGTGTGGGTCCAGGCTGTGGGCACAGAAGTCTGAATACACAAACTCAGCTTATGAGTGGCGCCTAGGGTATGGCAGGCCGGATGTACAGCCCGAGAGGGAGCTCCTGGGCCTCTGAAACAAGGGCGAGTGGGAGGCGTTCCTTCAGGCTTTTGTCTCTGGATGTTGTGTCCGGGATAGCCGTGGATTGGAGCGGTGGCCTCAGGTACTGTGGACGAGTATCCCTCTCTGGGGATTTGTCCCAGCTCCCAAGAGTTTGGGGTCATTTTGTGGGAAGGGTGGAGTCGTGTTGTCTGGCTCATGGGTCTCTCCAAGAAAGGGATTCCAGAGCAGAGCTCCAGGTACGGGCGGGGCGACTGGAAAATTCAAACCGTGGTGAGGATTGGGTGCATAGGGGCTTGGCAAGCCCCATATGTGGGCTCTTGGTCCAGGCCCTGACAGGCCTTTCTTTGACATGGGGCTCATGCTGAGGGTCACAGTGTGAATTTGTGCCCAAGCAGCACTCAAGTTTGGGCGTGGCATCAGGGGCCATGAAGGTTTCTCCCACCCTGAAGGTGTGACTCCATGCCAAGAGCAAGCTTGACAGCCATGGGGAAGGAGGAGTTCTGTTTTGTGCTTGCTATACCCAGCTGTGTGGAGAATTGATATAATGTCTAGGTTCAGATATCTGAAAACCAAGGTTAGGATGAGGTGACGGCATAAGACCATGGCGTGTCCGAAGTGCTGGGTGTGCGGCCAGCTGTCACCTTGTCTGTCTGGACGTCTGGCTTCAGGCTGTGTCAGGCAGAGCATGAGTGCCCAGAGCAGCCTATCCAGTTCGGGTACCGTCGAGGCCCGAGCAGGTTGATCCTCATCTGGGTTTTCTGGAGAGCCCCACAGGGAAACGTTTTTCTTCCGTTGGGCCGACACTGGGCTGGGTTTTGGTTCCGGAGTTCCTAGTCCGGAGGGCTTGTTTGCCAGGAGTGTGAGGAAGGAAGTCTGAAAACACAAGCTAGCGTGAGGTTTGGGACCGAGGTCACGGCATGCCCACTCTGCAGAGGCTGAATCAGGATCTCCTGCACTGAGGTCATGTAAACTATGAGACGTGCCTCAGGCTAGAGTTCTTGTCCAGAATGGCCTCTTCCTGAAGGTTGTGGGGGCTTCATGAGGCCAGAAAGTTTTGCCTACGATGGGATTTGTGAACTGCTCCAAAACTGAAGGTTACCTTCTGCACGACAGTCGAGTCCTATTGGATGGTTCCAAGAGGCCCCATATGGAAAGACTCGAGAGCAGGTGTCTAAGCATGGATGCCTGGGAACGCCACCTCATATTCCCACTCTTTAGTCAGGACAAGGCAGGCTTAATCTGCAGGCTCCTGGGTGAGCTACCCAGAGGGGAGAGTTGAAATGGACTCTCCTGAAGATGAGTCCTACTGTGGCTTGGTGGCCTGGGAGACCTTGGAATGTGGAGGTGGCTCAGGGACTCTGCAGGATTCTCCAACATGAGGTGTTTGACACGGCTCCAACAAGGAAACTTCCCATGTGGAGACGAGAAGAGTTCTGTTCCGTGCCTCAGGAAAGCCCCATACCCTGTTCTTCGAACCAAAGCCTCTGAGGAGTGACACCTGGAAACCAAAGTAAGAGTTGAGACTACGGCCTAAAGCCCTGTCCGGCTCAACCTTCTATCTCTGTTGTCATCTGTGTGCATGCATTCATGGATGTAGCTGCTCAGCTTGTGGCCGAATGCCCCTGTGAGTCCAGTGAGGCTCCCAGTAGTGGGATGTCCTCGGAGGCCTTGAGGTTTCTCATATTCTGGAGGCGTGTGGCCAAAGGAATGGACACAGTTTCCCAGGAGAGAGCAGGCACGGTCCTGTGGTATGGCTCCAGAGGACCCAGCCTAGAGGCTCTGTTTGCCAGGGCTGGGGGGACAGATGTCTGAAAAAGCAAACTTGGCTCAGCTAGTGGCCAATGTAATGGCAGGCCTGATCTCTAGTCTGTGAGGGGAGATCCTCTGGAAATCAAAGTAGGGCAAGTGGGAGGCAGTCACTCAGGATTTTGTCTCTGGGTGTTGTGTTTACAGTGTCCGGTCAGGGTAGGGGTTGTCTCAGAGGCCGAGGAAGAGCCTTCCTCTCAGGGGATTGTCCAAGCTCCCAAGTGTTTGTGTTCATTCTGTGGGAATGAAGAGTACTGTTTTCTGCCACAGGGGACACCCCAGGAGAGGGACTCTAGAGCACAGCAGTGGGTTCCCTCAACTGGAATACACACCATCTAGTTAGTCCTGGGTGCCTATGGGCATGGCAAGCCACATATGCGGGCTCTTGGTCCAGTCACTGAGAGGCGTTACTTGAATAAGGTACTCACGCTGAGGGTCACAACGTGTGTTTGTGCACAAGGCGGCCCTCACGCTTGGGCGTGGCCTCATGGGCCATGCCGTTTTCTCATACACTGAAGGTTTGACTCACTGCCAGCAGCAAGGTTTCTTGCCAGGGGGAAGGAGGGGTTCTGACTTGTGCATCAGGTTCCCCCCTGTGCAGGGATTGGAGATAAGGTCTAGGTTCCGATGACTGAAAACCCAGGTTGGGAATGGATGGTGGCCTAAGGCAGTGGCGGGTCCAATGTGCTGGGTGTGCTGCCAGCTGTGTCGGTGTCTGTTGGAAGGTCTGGGCTCAGGCTATTTGCGACAGAGCATCACTGTTTAAGGTAGCCTATGCAATTGGGGTGTTGCCGAGGGCCAAGCAGTTTGATCCTCATTTGGGGTTTCTGGGCAGCGCCATAGACAATGTTTTTCTCCTGGGAGGCAGGCACAGTGCTTCATTGTGGCCCCAGAATTCCCAGTAGGGAGGGTTTGTGGGCCAGGAGTGTGAGGACGGAAGTCTGAAAACACAAGCTAGTGTGAGGATTGGAGCCAAGGGCAGAGCAGGCCCACTCTGCAGAGGCTGAATCAAAATCTCCTGCATCTGAAGTCAGGCTGAGGATCAGACGTTGGCTGAGGCTGGAGTATGTGTCCATGATGGCACCTTCATGAAGTGGGGGCCTCATGAGGCCAAGGAAGTTTTCCCACGCTGAGTTTGGAGGTTGCCCCAAACCACAAGGTTTCCTTCTGCGGGACATTCGAGTCCTGTTGCAAGGCTCCAGGACATACCATATGGAAGGACTGGAGAGCAGGGTTCGAAGGATGGATCCCTGTACAGCATGCCTCGCATTCCCATTGGCTATTAGCGACAAGATATGTTTGATCTGCTGCCTCTGGAACACGCGACCCAGGGGGCTGAGTTGAAATGGCCTCTCCTGAGGATGCGTCATAATGTGCGTTTGGGTCCATGGAGACCTTGGAATGTGCTGGTTGTTCAGTGGCCCTGCGGAACTCTCCTACCTGAAGTGTTTGATAATCCCAGTAAGAAAGCTGCCCATGTGGAGATGAGAGAGGTTTGGTTTGGTGCCTCAGAAAAGCCCCATGTGCTGGTCTACGAAAACAGTCCTCTCAGAACGGAAACATGGAAACCAAAGCTAAGGTTCAGATTAGGGCCTGGGGGCCTGTCCATTTCAACCTTCTGTCTCTGGGGACACTGTCTGAGAGTCTAAGTGGAGATAGTTGCTCCGCTGGTGTCAGAGAGCCCCTCTTAGTCCAGGGGGGCCTACCCTATTGATGGCCTCAGGGGCCTTGGAGCTTTTCCCTAACCTGTAGTGTTGTGGTCAATGGATTGGGCACACTTTCCTTGGAGAGGGCAGGCACAATCTTTCGCTGTGGCCCTAGAGGCCCTAGCCTGGAGGTGTGTGGGTCCAGGCTGTGGGCACAGAAGTCTGAATACACAAACTCAGCTTATGAGTGGCGCCTAGGGTATGGCAGGCCCGATGTACAGCCCGAGAGGGAGCTCCTGGGCCTCTGAAACAAGGGCGATTGGGAGGCGTTCCCTCCGGCTTTTGTCTCTGGATGTTGTGTCCGGGATAGCCGTGGATTGGAGCGGTGGCCTCAGGTACTGTGGACGAGTATCCCTCTCTGGGGATTTGTCCCAGCTCCCAAGAGTTTGGGGTCATTTTGTGGGAAGGGTGGAGTCGTGTTGTCTGGCTCATGGGTCTCTCCAAGAAAGGGATTCCAGAGCAGAGCTCCAGGTACGGGCGGGGCGACTGGAAAATTCAAACCGTGGTGAGGATTGGGTGCATAGGGGCTTGGCAAGCCCCATATGTGGGCTCTTGGTCCAGGCCCTGACAGGCCTTTCTTTGACATGGGGCTCATGCTGAGGGTCACAGTGTGAATTTGTGCCCAAGCAGCACTCAAGTTTGGGCGTGGCATCAGGGGCCATGAAGGTTTCTCCCACCCTGAAGGTGTGACTCCATGCCAAGAGCAAGCTTGACAGCCATGGGGAAGGAGGAGTTCTGTTTTGTGCTTGCTATACCCAGCTGTGTGGAGAATTGATATAATGTCTAGGTTCAGATATGTGAAAACCAAGGTTAGGATGAGGTGACGGCATAAGACCATGGCGTGTCCAAAGTGCTGGGTGTGCGGCCAGCTGTCTCCTTGTCTGTCTGGACGTCTGGCTTCAGGCTGTGTCAGGCAGAGCATGAGTGCCCAGAGCAGCCTATCCAGTTCGGGTACCGTCGAGGCCCGAGCAGGTTGATCCTCATCTGGGTTTTCTGGAGAGCCCCACAGGGAAACGTTTTTCTTCCGTTGGGCCGACACCGGGCTGGGTTTTGGTTCCGGAGTTCCTAGACCGGAAGGCTTGTTTGCCAGGAGTGTGAGGAAGGAAGTCTGAAAACACAAGCTAGCGTGAGGTTTGGGACCGAGGTCACGGCATGCCCACTCTGCAGAGGCTGAATCGGGATCTCCTGCACTGAGGTCATGTCAACTATGAGACGTGCCTCAGGCTAGAGTTCTTGTCCAGCATGGCCTCTTCCTGAAGGGTGTGGGGGCTTCATGAGGCCAGAAAGTTTTGCCTACGATGGGATTTGTGAACTGCTCCAAAACTGAAGGTTACCTTCTGCACGACAGTCGAGTCCTATTGGATGGTTCCAAGAGGCCCCATATGGAAAGACTCGAGAGCAGGTGTCTAAGCATGGATGCCTGGGAACGCCACCTCATATTCCCACTCTTTAGTCAGGACAAGGCAGGCTCAATCTGCGGGCCCCTGGGTGAGCTACCCAGAGGGGAGAGTTGAAATGGACTCTCCTGAAGATGAGTCCTACTGTGGCTTGGTGGCCTGGGAGACCTTGGAATGTGGAGGTGGCTCAGGGACTCTGCAGGATTCTCCAACATGAGGTGTTTGACACGGCTCCAACAAGGAAACTTCCCATGTGGAGATGAGAGGAGTTCTGTTCCGTGCCCCAGGAAAGACCCATACCCTGTTCTTCGAACCAAAGCATCTGAGGATTGACACCTGGAAACCAAAGTAAGAGTTGAGACTACGGCCTAAAGGCCTGTCCGGCTCAACCTTCTATCTCTGTTGTCATCTGTGTGCATGCATTCATGGATGTAGCTGCTCAGCTTGTGTCCGAATGCCCCTGTGAGTCCAGTGAGGCTCCCAGTAGTGGGATGTCCTCGGAGGCCTTGAGGTTTCTCATATACTGGAGGTGTGTGACCAAAGGAATGGACACAGTTTCCCAGGAGAGAGCAGGCACGGTCCTGTGGTATGTTTCCAGAGGACCCAGCCTAGAGGCTCTGTTTGCCAGGGCTGTGGGGACAGATGTCTGAAAAAGCAAACTTGGCTCAGCTAGGGGCCAATGTAATGGCAGGCCTGATCTCTAGTCCGTGAGGGGAGATCCTCTGGAAATCAAAGTAGGGCAAGTGGGAGGCAGTCACTCAGGATTTTGTCTCTGGGTGTTGCGTTTACAGTGTCCGGTCAGGGTAGGGGTTGTCTCAGAGGCCGAGGAAGAGCCTTCCTCTCAGGGGATTGTCCAAGCACCCAAGTGTTTGTGTTCATTCTGTGGGAATGAAGAGTACACTTTTCTGCCACAGGGGACCCCCCAGGAGAGGGACTCTAGAGCACAGCAGTGGGTTCCCTCAACTGGAATACACACCATCTAGTTAGTCCTGGGTGCCTATGGGCATGGCAAGCCACATATGCGGGCTCTTGGTCCAGTCACTGAGAGGCGTTACTTGAATAAGGTACTCACGCTGAGGGTCACAATGTGTGTTTGTGCCCAAGGCGGCCCTCACGCTTGGGCGTGGCCTCATGGGCCATGCCGTTTTCTCCTACACTGAAGGTTTGACTCACTGCCAGCAGCAAGGTTTCTTGCCAGGGGGAAGGAGGGGTTCTGACTTGTGCATCAGGTTCCCCCCTGTGCAGGAATTGGAGATAAGGTCTAGGTTCCGATGACTGAAAACCCAGGTTGGGAATGGATGGTGGCCTAAGGCAGTGGCGGGTCCAATGTGCTGGGTGTGCAGCCAGCTGTGTCGGTGTCTGTTGGAAGGTCTGGGCTCAGGCTATTTGCGACAGAGCATCACTGTTTAAGGTAGCCTATGCAATTGGGGTGTTGCCGAGGGCCAAGCAGTTTGATCCTCATTTGGGGTTTCTGGGCAGCGGCATAGACAATGTTTTTCTCTTGGGAGGCAGGCACAGTGCTTCATTGTGGCCCCAGAATTCCCAGTAGGGAGGGTTTGTGGGCCAGGAGTGTGAGGACGGAAGTCTGAAAACACAAGCTAGTGTGAGGATTGGAACCAAGGGCAGAGCAGGCCCACTCTGCAGAGGCTGAATCAAAATCTCCTGCATCTGAAGTCAGGCTGAGGATCAGACGTTGGCTGAGGCTGGAGTATGTGTCCATGATGGCACCTTCATGAAGTGGGGGCCTCATGAGGCCAAGGAAGTTTTCCCACGCTGAGTTTGGAGGTTGCCCCAAACCACAAGGTTTCCTTCTGCGGGACATTCGAGTCCTGTTGCAAGGCTCCAGGACATACCATATGGAAGGACTGGAGAGCAGGGTTCGAAGGATGGATCCCTGTACAGCATGCCTCGCATTCCCATTGGCTATTAGCGACAAGATATGTTTGATCTGCTGCCTCTGGAACACGCGACCCAGGGGGCTGAGTTGAAATGGCCTCTCCTGAGGATGCGTCATAATGTGCGTTTGGGTCCATGGAGACCTTGGAATGTGCTGGTTGTTCAGTGGCCCTGCGGAACTCTCCTACCTGAAGTGTTTGATACATCCCAGTAAGAAAGCTGCCCATGTGGAGATGAGAGAGGTTTGGTTTGGTGCCTCAGAAAAGCCCCATGTGCTGGTCTACGAAAACAGTCCTCTCAGAACGGAAACATGGAAACCAAAGCTAAGGTTCAGATTAGGGCCTGGGGGCCTGTCCATTTCAACCTTCTGTCTCTGGGGACACTGTCTGAGAGTCTAAGTGGAGATAGTTGCTCCGCTGGTGTCAGAGAGCCCCTCTTAGTCCAGGGGGGCCTACCCTATTGATGGCCTCAGGGGCCTTGGAGCTTTTCCCTAACCTGTAGTGTTGTGGTCAATGGATTGGGCACACTTTCCTTGGAGAGGGCAGGCACAATCTTTCGCTGTGGCCCTAGAGGCCCTAGCCTGGAGGTGTGTGGGTCCAGGCTGTGGGCACAGAAGTCTGAATACACAAACTCAGCTTATGAGTGGCGCCTAGGGTATGGCAGGCCCGATGTACAGCCCGAGAGGGAGCTCCTGGGCCTCTGAAACAAGGGCGAGTGGGAGGCGTTCCTTCAGGCTTTTGTCTCTGGATGTTGTGTCCGGGATAGCCGTGGATTGGAGCGGTGGCCTCAGGTACTGTGGACGAGTATCCCTCTCTGGGGATTTGTCCCAGCTCCCAAGAGTTTGGGGTCATTTTGTGGGAAGGGTGGAGTCGTGTTGTCTGGCTCATGGGTCTCTCCAAGAAAGGGATTCCAGAGTAGAGCTCCAGGTACGGGCGGGGCGACTGGAAAATTCAAACCGTGGTGAGGATTGGGTGCATAGGGGCTTGGCAAGCCCCATATGTGGGCTCTTGGTCCAGGCCCTGACAGGCCTTTCTTTGACATGGGGCTCATGCTGAGGGTCACAGTGTGAATTTGTGCCCAAGCAGCACTCAAGTTTGGGCGTGGCATCAGGGGCCATGAAGGTTTCTCCCACCCTGAAGGTGTGACTCCATGCCAAGAGCAAGCTTGACAGCCATGGGGAAGGAGGAGTTCTGTTTTGTGCTTGCTATACCCAGCTGTGTGGAGAATTGATATAATGTCTAGGTTCAGATATGTGAAAACCAAGGTTAGGATGAGGTGACGGCATAAGACCATGGCGTGTCCAAAGTGCTGGGTGTGCGGCCAGCTGTCTCCTTGTCTGTCTGGACGTCTGGCTTCAGGCTGTGTCAGGCAGAGCATGAGTGCCCAGAGCAGCCTATCCAGTTCGGGTACCGTCGAGGCCCGAGCAGGTTGATCCTCATCTGGGTTTTCTGGAGAGCCCCACAGGGAAACGTTTTTCTTCCGTTGGGCCGACACCGGGCTGGGTTGTGGTTCCGGAGTTCCTAGACCGGAAGGCTTGTTTGCCAGGACTGTGAGGAAGGAAGTCTGAAAACACAAGCTAGCGTGAGGTTTGGGACCGAGGTCACGGCATGCCCACTCTGCAGAGGCTGAATCGGGATCTCCTGCACTGAGGTCATGTCAACTATGAGACGTGCCTCAGGCTAGAGTTCTTGTCCAGCATGGCCTCTTCCTGAAGGGTGTGGGGGCTTCATGAGGCCAGAAAGTTTTGCCTACGATGGGATTTGTGAACTGCTCCAAAACTGAAGGTTACCTTCTGCACGACAGTCGAGTCCTATTGGATGGTTCCAAGAGGCCCCATATGGAAAGACTCGAGAGCAGGTGTCTAAGCATGGATGCCTGGGAACGCCACCTCATATTCCCACTCTTTAGTCAGGACAAGGCAGGCTCAATCTGCGGGCTCCTGGGTGAGCTACCCAGAGGGGAGAGTTGAAATGGACTCTCCTGAAGATGAGTCCTACTGTGGCTTGGTGGCCTGGGAGACCTTGGAATGTGGAGGTGGCTCAGGGACTCTGCAGGATTCTCCAACATGAGGTGTTTGACACGGCTCCAACAAGGAAACTTCCCATGTGGAGATGAGAGGAGTTCTGTTCCGTGCCTCAGGAAAGACCCATACCCTGTTCTTCGAACCAAAGCATCTGAGGATTGACACCTGGAAACCAAAGTAAGAGTTGAGACTACGGCCTAAAGGCCTGTCCGGCTCAACCTTCTATCTCTGTTGTCATCTGTGTGCATGCATTCATGGATGTAGCTGCTCAGCTTGTGTCCGAATGCCCCTGTGAGTCCAGTGAGGCTCCCAGTAGTGGGATGTCCTCGGAGGCCTTGAGGTTTCTCATATTCTGGAGGTGTGTGACCAAAGGAATGGACACAGTTTCCCAGGAGAGAGCAGGCACGGTCCTGTGGTATGTCTCCAGAGGACCCAGCCTAGAGGCTCTGTTTGCCAGGGCTGTGGGGACAGATGTCTGAAAAAGCAAACTTGGCTCAGCTGGGGGCCAATGTAATGGCAGGCCTGATCTCTAGTCCGTGAGGGGAGATCCTCTGGAAATCAAAGTAGGGCAAGTGGGAGGCAGTCACTCAGGATTTTGTCTCTGGGTGTTGCGTTTACAGTGTCCGGTCAGGGTAGGGGTTGTCTCAGAGGCCGAGGAAGAGCCTTCCTCTCAGGGGATTGTCCAAGCACCCAAGTGTTTGTGTTCATTCTGTGGGAATGAAGAGTACACTTTTCTGCCACAGGGGACCCCCCAGGAGAGGGACTCTAGAGCACAGCAGTGGGTTCCCTCAACTGGAATACACACCATCTAGTTAGTCCTGGGTGCCTATGGGCATGGCAAGCCACATATGCGGGCTCTTGGTCCAGTCACTGAGAGGCGTTACTTGAATAAGGTACTCACGCTGAGGGTCACAATGTGTGTTTGTGCCCAAGGCGGCCCTCACGCTTGGGCGTGGCCTCATGGGCCATGCCGTTTTCTCCTACACTGAAGGTTTGACTCACTGCCAGCAGCAAGGTTTCTTGCCAGGGGGAAGGAGGGGTTCTGACTTGTGCATCAGGTTCCCCCCTGTGCAGGGATTGGAGATAAGGTCTAGGTTCCGATGACTGAAAACCCAGGTTGGGAATGGATGGTGGCCTAAGGCAGTGGCGGGTCCAATGTGCTGGGTGTGCAGCCAGCTGTGTCGGTGTCTGTTGGAAGGTCTGGGCTCAGGCTATTTGCGACAGAGCATCACTGTTTAAGGTAGCCTATGCAATTGGGGTGTTGCCGAGGGCCAAGCAGTTTGATCCTCATTTGGGGTTTCTGGGCAGCGCCATAGACAATGTTTTTCTCTTGGGAGGCAGGCACAGTGCTTCATTGTGGCCCCAGAATTCCCAGTAGGGAGGGTTTGTGGGCCAGGAGTGTGAGGACGGAAGTCTGAAAACACAAGCTAGTGTGAGGATTGGAACCAAGGGCAGAGCAGGCCCACTCTGCAGAGGCTGAATCATAATCTCCTGCATCTGAAGTCAGGCTGAGGATCAGACGTTGGCTGAGGCTGGAGTATGTGTCCATGATGGCACCTTCATGAAGTGGGGGCCTCATGAGGCCAAGGAAGTTTTCCCACGCTGAGTTTGGAGGTTGCCCCAAACCACAAGGTTTCCTTCTGCGGGACATTCGAGTCCTGTTGCAAGGCTCCAGGACATACCATATGGAAGGACTGGAGAGCAGGGTTCGAAGGATGGATCCCTGTACAGCATGCCTCGCATTCCTATTGGCTATTAGCGACAAGATATGTTTGATCTGCTGCCTCTGGAACACGCGACCCAGGGGGCTGAGTTGAAATGGCCTCTCCTGAGGATGCGTCATAATGTGCGTTTGGGTCCATGGAGACCTTGGAATGTGCTGGTTGTTCAGTGGCCCTGCGGAACTCTCCTACCTGAAGTGTTTGATACATCCCAGTAAGAAAGCTGCCCATGTGGAGATGAGAGATGTTTGGTTTGGTGCCTCAGAAAAGCCCCATGTGCTGGTCTACGAAAACAGTCCTCTCAGAACGGAAACATGGAAACCAAAGCTAAGGTTCAGATTAGGGCCTGGGGGCCTGTCCATTTCAACCTTCTGTCTCTGGGGACACTGTCTGAGAGTCTAAGTGGAGATAGTTGCTCCGCTGGTGTCAGAGAGCCCCTCTTAGTCCAGGGGGGCCTACACTATTGATGGCCTCAGGGGCCTTGGAGCTTTTCCCTAAACTGTAGTGTTGTGGTCAATGGATTGGGCACACTTTCCTTGGAGAGGGCAGGCACAATCTTTCGCTGTGGCCCTAGAGGCCCTAGCCTGGAGGTGTGTGGGTCCAGGCTGTGGGCACAGAAGTCTGAATACACAAACTCAGCTTAGGAGTGGCGCCTAGGGTATGGCAGGCCGGATGTACAGCCCGAGAGGGAGCTCCTGGGCCTCTGAAACAAGGGCGATTGGGAGGCGTTCCTTCCGGCTTTTGTCTCTGGATGTTGTGTCCGGGATAGCCGTGGATTGGAGCGGTGGCCTCAGGTACTGTGGACGAGTATCCCTCTCTGGGGATTTGTCCCAGCTCCCAAGAGTTTGGGGTCATTTTGTGGGAAGGGTGGAGTCGTGTTATCTGGCTCATGGGTGTCTCCAAGAAAGGGATTCCAGAGCAGAGCTCCAGGTACGGGCGGGGCGACTGGAAAATTCAAACCGTGGTGAGGATTGGGTGCATAGGGGCTTGGCAAGCCCCATATGTGGGCTCTTGGTCCAGGCCCTGACAGGCCTTTCTTTGACATGGGGCTCATGCTGAGGGTCACAGTGTGAATTTGTGCCCAAGCAGCACTCAAGTTTGGGCGTGGCATCAGGGGCCATGAAGGTTTCTCCCACCCTGAAGGTGTGACTCCATGCCAAGAGCAAGCTTGACAGCCATGGGGAAGGAGGAGTTCTGTTTTGTGCTTGCTATACCCAGCTGTGTGGAGAATTGATATAATGTCTAGGTTCAGATATGTGAAAACCAAGGTTAGGATGAGGTGACGGCATAAGACCATGGCGTGTCCAAAGTGCTGGGTGTGCGGCCAGCTGTCTCCTTGTCTGTCTGGACGTCTGGCTTCAGGCTGTGTCAGGCAGAGCATGAGTGCCCAGAGCAGCCTATCCAGTTCGGGTACCGTCGAGGCCCGAGCAGGTTGATCCTCATCTGGGTTTTCTGGAGAGCCCCACAGGGAAACGTTTTTCTTCCGTTGGGCAGACCCCGGGCTGGGTTTTGGTTCCGGAGTTCCTAGACCGGAGGGCTTGTTTGCCAGGAGTGTGAGGAAGGAAGTCTGAAAACACAAGCTAGCGTGAGGTTTGGGACCGAGGTCACGGCATGCCCACTCTGCAGAGGCTGAATCGGGATCTCCTGCACTGAGGTCATGTCAACTATGAGACGTGCCTCAGGCTAGAGTTCTTGTCCAGCATGGCCTCTTCCTGAAGGGTGTGGGGGCTTCATGAGGCCAGAAAGTTTTGCCTACGATGGGATTTGTGAACTGCTCCAAAACTGAAGGTTACCTTCTGCACGACATTCGAGTCCTATTGGATGGTTCCAAGAGGCCCCATATGGAAAGACTCGAGAGCAGGTGTCTAAGCATGGATGCCTGGGAACGCCACCTCATATTCCCACTCTTTAGTCAGGACAAGGCAGGCTCAATCTGCGGGCTCCTGGGTGAGCTAC
The DNA here is from genome assembly GCF_964662115.1 of Mustela nivalis. Classification (NCBI taxonomy): domain Eukaryota; kingdom Metazoa; phylum Chordata; class Mammalia; order Carnivora; family Mustelidae; genus Mustela; species Mustela nivalis. The sequence continues at coordinate 61,955 of NW_028135482.1, forward strand.
CCAGAGGGGAGAGTTGAAATGGACTCTCCTGAAGATGAGTCCTACTGTGGCTTGGTGGCCTGGGAGACCTTGGAATGTGGAGGTGGCTCAGGGACTCTGCAGGATTCTCCAACATGAGGTGTTTGACACGGCTCCAACAAGGAATCTTCCCATGTGGAGACGAGAGGGGTTCTGTTCCGTGCCTCAGGAAAGCCCCATACCCTGTTCTTCGAACCAAAGCCTCTGAGGAGTGACACCTGGAAACCAAAGCAAGAGTTGAGACTACGGCCTAAAGGCCTGTCCGGCTCAACCTTCTATCTCTGTTGTCATCTGTGTGCATGCATTCATGGATGTAGCTGCTCAGCTTGTGTCCGAATGCCCCTGTGAGTCCAGTGAGGCTCCCAGTAGTGGGATGTCCTCGGAGGCCTTGAGGTTTCTCATATTCTGGAGGTGTGTGGCCAAAGGAATGGACACAGTTTCCCAGGAGAGAGCAGGCACGGTCCTGTGGTATGGCTCCAGAGGACCGAGCCTAGAGGCTCTCTTTGCCAGGGCTGTGGGGACAGATGTCTGAAAAAGCAAACTTGGCTCAGCTAGGGGCCAATGTAATGGCAGGCCTGATCTCTAGTCCGTGAGGGGAGATCCTCTGGAAATCAAAGTAGGGTAAGTGGGAGGCAGTCACTCAGGATTTTGTCTCTGGGTGTTGCGTTTACAGTGTCCGGTCAGTGTAGGGGTTGTCTCAGAGGCCGAGGAAGAGCCTTCCTCTCAGGGGATTGTCCAAGCTCCCAAGTGTTTGTGTTCATTCTGTGGGAATGAAGAGTACTGTTTTCTGCCACAGGGGACCCCCCAGGAGAGGGACTCTAGAGCACAGCAGTGGGTTCCCTCAACTGGAATACACACCATCTAGTTAGTCCTGGGTGACTATGGGCATGGCAAGCCACATATGCGGGCTCTTGGTCCAGTCACTGAGAGGCGTTACTTGAATAAGGTACTCACGCTGAGGGTCACAATGTGTGTTTGTGCCCAAGGCGGCCCTCACGCTTGGGCGTGGCCTCATGGGCCATGCCGTTTTCTCCTACACTGAAGGTTTGACTCACTGCCAGCAGCAAGGTTTCTTGCCAGGGGAAGGAGGGGTTCTGACTTGTGCATCAGGTTCCCCCCTGTGCAGGAATTGGAGATAAGGTCTAGGTTCCGATGACTGAAAACCCAGGTTGGGAATGGATGGTGGCCTAAGGCAGTGGCGGGTCCAATGTGCTGGGTGTGCAGCCAGCTGTGTCGGTGTCTGTTGGAAGGTCTGGGCTCAGGCTATTTGCGACAGAGCATCACTGTTTAAGGTAGCCTATGCAATTGGGGTGTTGCCGAGGGCCAAGCAGTTTGATCCTCATTTGGGGTTTCTGGGCAGCGGCATAGACAATGTTTTTCTCTTGGGAGGCAGGCACAGTGCTTCATTGTGGCCCCAGAATTCCCAGTAGGGAGGGTTTGTGGGCCAGGAGTGTGAGGACGGAAGTCTGAAAACACAAGCTAGTGTGAGGATTGGAACCAAGGGCAGAGCAGGCCCACTCTGCAGAGGCTGAATCAAAATCTCCTGCATCTGAAGTCAGGCTGAGGATCAGACGTTGGCTGAGGCTGGAGTATGTGTCCATGATGGCACCTTCATGAAGTGGGGGCCTCATGAGGCCAAGGAAGTTTTCCCACGCTGAGTTTGGAGGTTGCCCCAAACCACAAGGTTTCCTTCTGCGGGACATTCGAGTCCTGTTGCAAGGCTCCAGGACATACCATATGGAAGGACTGGAGAGCAGGGTTCGAAGGATGGATCCCTGTACAGCATGCCTCGCATTCCCATTGCTATTAGCGACAAGATATGTTTGATCTGCTGCCTCTGGAACACGCGACCCAGGGGGCTGAGTTGAAATGGCCTCTCCTGAGGATGCGTCATCATGTGCGTTTGGGTCCATGGAGACCTTGGAATGTGCTGGTTGTTCAGTGGCCCTGCGGAACTCTCCTACCTGAAGTGTTTGATACATCCCAGTAAGAAAGCTGCCCATGTGGAGATGAGAGAGGTTTGGTTTGGTGCCTCAGAAAAGCCCCATGTGCTGGTCTACGAAAACAGTCCTCTCAGAACGGAAACATGGAAACCAAAGCTAAGGTTCAGATTAGGGCCTGGGGGCCTGTCCATTTCAACCTTCTGTCTCTGGGGACACTGTCTGAGAGTCTAAGTGGAGATAGTTGCTCCGCTGGTGTCAGAGAGCCCCTCTTAGTCCAGGGGGGCCTACCCTATTGATGGCCTCAGGGGCCTTGGAGCTTTTCCCTAACCTGTAGTGCTGTGGTCAATGGTTGGGCACACTTTCCTTGGAGAGGGCAGGCACAATCTTTCGCTGTGGCCCTAGAGGCCCTAGCCTGGAGGTGTGTGGGTCCAGGCTGTGGGCACAGAAGTCTGAATACACAAACTCAGCTTATGAGTGGCGCCTAGGGTATGGCAGGCCCGATGTACAGCCCGAGAGGGAGCTCCTGGGCCTCTGAAACAAGGGCGAGTGGGAGGCGTTCCTTCAGGCTTTTGTCTCTGGATGTTGTGTCCGGGATAGCCGTGGATTGGAGCGGTGGCCTCAGGTACTGTGGACGAGTATCCCTCTCTGGGGATTTGTCCCAGCTCCCAAGAGTTTGGGGTCATTTTGTGGGAAGGGTGGAGTCGTGTTGTCTGGCTCATGGGTCTCTCCAAGAAAGGGATTCCAGAGCAGAGCTCCAGGTACGGGCGGGGCGACTGGAAAATTCAAACCGTGGTGAGGATTGGGTGCATAGGGGCTTGGCAAGCCCCATATGTGGGCTCTTGGTCCAGGCCCTGACAGGCCTTTCTTTGACATGGGGCTCATGCTGAGGGTCACAGTGTGAATTTGTGCCCAAGCAGCACTCAAGTTTGGGCGTGGCATCAGGGGCCATGAAGGTTTCTCCCACCCTGAAGGTGTGACTCCATGCCAAGAGCAAGCTTGACAGCCATGGGGAAGGAGGAGTTCTGTTTTGTGCTTGCTATACCCAGCTGTGTGGAGAATTGATATAATGTCTAGGTTCAGATATCTGAAAACCAAGGTTAGGATGAGGTGACGGCATAAGACCATGGCGTGTCCGAAGTGCTGGGTGTGCGGCCAGCTGTCACCTTGTCTGTCTGGACGTCTGGCTTCAGGCTGTGTCAGGCAGAGCATGAGTGCCCAGAGCAGCCTATCCAGTTCGGGTACCGTCGAGGCCCGAGCAGGTTGATCCTCATCTGGGTTTTCTGGAGAGCCCCACAGGGAAACGTTTTTCTTCCGTTGGGCCGACACTGGGCTGGGTTTTGGTTCCGGAGTTCCTAGTCCGGAGGGCTTGTTTGCCAGGAGTGTGAGGAAGGAAGTCTGAAAACACAAGCTAGCGTGAGGTTTGGGACCGAGGTCACGGCATGCCCACTCTGCAGAGGCTGAATCGGGATCTCCTGCACTGAGGTCATGTCAACTATGAGACGTGCCTCAGGCTAGAGTTCTTGTCCAGCATGGCCTCTTCCTGAAGGGTGTGGGGGCTTCATGAGGCCAGAAAGTTTTGCCTACGATGGGATTTGTGAACTGCTCCAAAACTGAAGGTTACCTTCTGCACGACAGTCGAGTCCTATTGGATGGTTCCAAGAGGCCCCATATGGAAAGACTCGAGAGCAGGTGTCTAAGCATGGATGCCTGGGAACGCCACCTCATATTCCCACTCTTTAGTCAGGACAAGGCAGGCTCAATCTGCGGGCTCCTGGGTGAGCTACCCAGAGGGGAGAGTTGAAATGGACTCTCCTGAAGATGAGTCCTACTGTGGCTTGGTGGCCTGGGAGACCTTGGAATGTGGAGGTGGCTCAGGGACTCTGCAGGATTCTCCAACATGAGGTGTTTGACACGGCTCCAACAAGGAATCTTCCCATGTGGAGACGAGAGGGGTTCTGTTCCGTGCCTCAGGAAAGCCCCATACCCTGTTCTTCGAACCAAAGCCTCTGAGGAGTGACACCTGGAAACCAAAGCAAGAGTTGAGACTACGGCCTAAAGGCCTGTCCGGCTCAACCTTCTATCTCTGTTGTCATCTGTGTGCATGCATTCATGGATGTAGCTGCTCAGCTTGTGTCCGAATGCCCCTGTGAGTCCAGTGAGGCTCCCAGTAGTGGGATGTCCTCGGAGGCCTTGAGGTTTCTCATATTCTGGAGGTGTGTGGCCAAAGGAATGGACACAGTTTCCCAGGAGAGAGCAGGCACGGTCCTGTGGTATGGCTCCAGAGGACCGAGCCTAGAGGCTCTCTTTGCCAGGGCTGTGGGGACAGATGTCTGAAAAAGCAAACTTGGCTCAGCTAGGGGCCAATGTAATGGCAGCCCTGATCTCTAGTCCGTGAGGGGAGATCCTCTGGAAATCAAAGTAGGGTAAGTGGGAGGCAGTCACTCAGGATTTTGTCTCTGGGTGTTGCGTTTACAGTGTCCGGTCAGGGTAGGGGTTGTCTCAGAGGCCTAGGAAGAGCCTTCCTCTCAGGGGATTGTCCAAGCTCCCAAGTGTTTGTGTTCATTCTGTGGGAATGAAGAGTACTGTTTTCTGCCACAGGGGACCCCCCAGGAGAGGGACTCTAGAGCACAGCAGTGGGTTCCCTCAACTGGAATACACACCATCTAGTTAGTCCTGGGTGCCTATGGGCATGGCAAGCCACATATGCGGGCTCTTGGTCCAGTCACTGAGAGGCGTTACTTGAATAAGGTACTCACGCTGAGGGTCACAATGTGTGTTTGTGCCCAAGGCGGCCCTCACGCTTGGGCGTGGCCTCATGGGCCATGCCGTTTTCTCCTACACTGAAGGTTTGACTCACTGCCAGCAGCAAGGCTTCTTGCCAGGGGAAGGAGGGGTTCTGACTTGTGCATCAGGTTCCCCCCTGTGCAGGAATTGGAGATAAGGTCTAGGTTCCGATGACTTAAAACCCAGGTTGGGAATGGATGGTGGCCTAAGGCAGTGGCGGGTCCAATGTGCTGGGTGTGCAGCCAGCTGTGTCGGTGTCTGTTGGAAGGTCTGGGCTCAGGCTATTTGCGACAGAGCATCACTGTTTAAGGTAGCCTATGCAATTGGGGTGTTGCCGAGGGCCAAGCAGTTTGATCCTCATTTGGGGTTTCTGGGCAGCGGCATAGACAATGTTTTTCTCCTGGGAGGCAGGCACAGTGCTTCATTGTGGCCCCAGAATTCCCAGTAGGGAGGGTTTGTGGGCCAGGAGTGTGAGGAAGGAAGTCTGAAAACACAAGCTAGTGTGAGGATTGGAACCAAGGGCAGAGCAGGCCCACTCTGCAGAGGCTGAATCAAAATCTCCTGCATCTGAAGTCAGGCTGAGGATCAGACGTTGGCTGAGGCTGGAGTATGTGTCCATGATGGCACCTTCATGAAGTGGGGGCCTCATGAGGCCAAGGAAGTTTTCCCACGCTGAGTTTGGAGGTTGCCCCAAACCACAAGGTTTCCTTCTGCGGGACATTCGAGTCCTGTTGCAAGGCTCCAGGACATACCATATGGAAGGACTGGAGAGCAGGGTTCGAAGGATGGATCCCTGTACAGCATGCCTCGCATTCCCATTGCTATTAGCGACAAGATATGTTTGATCTGCTGCCTCTGGAACACGCGACCCAGGGGGCTGAGTTGAAATGGCCTCTCCTGAGGATGCGTCATAATGTGCGTTTGGGTCCATGGAGACCTTGGAATGTGCTGGTTGTTCAGTGGCCCTGCGGAACTCTCCTACCTGAAGTGTTTGATACATCCCAGTAAGAAAGCTGCCCATGTGGAGATGAGAGAGGTTTGGTTTGGTGCCTCAGAAAAGCCCCATGTGCTGGTCTACGAAAACAGTCCTCTGAGAACGGAAACATGGAAACCAAAGCTAAGGTTCAGATTAGGGCCTGGGGGCCTGTCCATTTCAACCTTCTGTCTCTGAGGACACTGTCTGAGAGTCTAAGTGGAGATAGTTGCTCCGCTGGTGTCAGAGAGCCCCTCTTAGTCCAGGGGGGCCTACCCTATTGATGGCCTCAGGGGCCTTGGAGCTTTTCCCTAACCTGTAGTGTTGTGGTCAATGGTTGGGCACACTTTCCTTGGAGAGGGCAGGCACAATCTTTCGCTGTGGCCCTAGAGGCCCTAGCCTGGAGGTGTGTGGGTCCAGGCTGTGGGCACAGAAGTCTGAATACACAAACTCAGCTTATGAGTGGCGCCTAGGGTATGGCAGGCCCGATGTACAGCCCGAGAGGGAGCTCCTGGGCCTCTGAAACAAGGGCGAGTGGGAGGCGTTCCTTCAGGCTTTTGTCTCTGGATGTTGTGTCCGGGATAGCCGTAGATTGGAGCGGTGGCCTCAGGTACTGTGGACGAGTATCCCTCTCTGGGGATTTGTCCCAGCTCCCAAGAGTTTGGGGTCATTTTGTGGGAAGGGTGGAGTCGTGTTGTCTGGCTCATGGGTCTCTCCAAGAAAGGGATTCCAGAGCAGAGCTCCAGGTACGGGCGGGGCGACTGGAAAATTCAAACCGTGGTGAGGATTGGGTGCATAGGGGCTTGGCAAGCCCCATATGTGGGCTCTTGGTCCAGGCCCTGACAGGCCTTTCTTTGACATGGGGCTCATGCTGAGGGTCACAGTGTGAATTTGTGCCCAAGCAGCACTCAAGTTTGGGCGTGGCATCAGGGGCCATGAAGGTTTCTCCCACCCTGAAGGTGTGACTCCATGCCAAGAGCAAGCTTGACAGCCATGGGGAAGGAGGAGTTCTGTTTTGTGCTTGCTATACCCAGCTGTGTGGAGAATTGATATAATGTCTAGGTTCAGATATCTGAAAACCAAGGTTAGGATGAGGTGACGGCATAAGACCATGGCGTGTCCGAAGTGCTGGGTGTGCGGCCAGCTGTCACCTTGTCTGTCTGGACGTCTGGCTTCAGGCTGTGTCAGGCAGAGCATGAGTGCCCAGAGCAGCCTATCCAGTTCGGGTACCGTCGAGGCCCGAGCAGGTTGATCCTCATCTGGGTTTTCTGGAGAGCCCCACAGGGAAACGTTTTTCTTCCGTTGGGCCGACACTGGGCTGGGTTTTGGTTCCGGAGTTCCTAGTCCGGAGGGCTTGTTTGCCAGGAGTGTGAGGAAGGAAGTCTGAAAACACAAGCTAGCGTGAGGTTTGGGACCGAGGTCACGGCATGCCCACTCTGCAGAGGCTGAATCGGGATCTCCTGCACTGAGGTCATGTCAACTATGAGACGTGCCTCAGGCTAGAGTTCTTGTCCAGAATGGCCTCTTCCTGAAGGTTGTGGGGGCTTCATGAGGCCAGAAAGTTTTGCCTACGATGGGATTTGTGAACTGCTCCAAAACTGAAGGTTACCTTCTGCACGACAGTCGAGTCCTATTGGATGGTTCCAAGAGGCCCCATATGGAAAGACTCGAGAGCAGGTGTCTAAGCATGGATGCCTGGGAACGCCACCTCATATTCCCACTCTTTAGTCAGGACAAGGCAGGCTTAATCTGCAGGCTCCTGGGTGAGCTACCCAGAGGGGAGAGTTGAAATGGACTCTCCTGAAGATGAGTCCTACTGTGGCTTGGTGGCCTGGGAGACCTTGGAATGTGGAGGTGGCTCAGGGACTCTGCAGGATTCTCCAACATGAGGTGTTTGACACGGCTCCAACAAGGAAACTTCCCATGTGGAGACGAGAAGAGTTCTGTTCCGTGCCTCAGGAAAGCCCCATACCCTGTTCTTCGAACCAAAGCCTCTGAGGAGTGACACCTGGAAACCAAAGTAAGAGTTGAGACTACGGCCTAAAGGCCTGTCCGGCTCAACCTTCTATCTCTGTTGTCATCTGTGTGCATGCATTCATGGATGTAGCTGCTCAGCTTGTGGCCGAATGCCCCTGTGAGTCCAGTGAGGCTCCCAGTAGTGGGATGTCCTCGGAGGCCTTGAGGTTTCTCATATTCTGGAGGCGTGTGGCCAAAGGAATGGACACAGTTTCCCAGGAGAGAGCAGGCACGGTCCTGTGGTATGGCTCCAGAGGACCCAGCCTAGAGGCTCTGTTTGCCAGGGCTGGGGGGACAGATATCTGAAAAAGCAAACTTGGCTCAGCTAGTGGCCAATGTAATGGCAGGCCTGATCTCTAGTCTGTGAGGGGAGATCCTCTGGAAATCAAAGTAGGGCAAGTGGGAGGCAGTCACTCAGGATTTTGTCTCTGGGTGTTGTGTTTACAGTGTCCGGTCAGGGTAGGGGTTGTCTCAGAGGCCGAGGAAGAGCCTTCCTCTCAGGGGATTGTCCAAGCTCCCAAGTGTTTGTGTTCATTCTGTGGGAATGAAGAGTACTGTTTTCTGCCACAGGGGACACCCCAGGAGAGGGACTCTAGAGCACAGCAGTGGGTTCCCTCAACTGGAATACACACCATCTAGTTAGTCCTGGGTGCCTATGGGCATGGCAAGCCACATATGCGGGCTCTTGGTCCAGTCACTGAGAGGCGTTACTTGAATAAGGTACTCACGCTGAGGGTCACAACGTGTGTTTGTGCACAAGGCGGCCCTCACGCTTGGGCGTGGCCTCATGGGCCATGCCGTTTTCTCATACACTGAAGGTTTGACTCACTGCCAGCAGCAAGGTTTCTTGCCAGGGGGAAGGAGGGGTTCTGACTTGTGCATCAGGTTCCCCCCTGTGCAGGGATTGGAGATAAGGTCTAGGTTCCGATGACTGAAAACCCAGGTTGGGAATGGATGGTGGCCTAAGGCAGTGGCGGGTCCAATGTGCTGGGTGTGCTGCCAGCTGTGTCGGTGTCTGTTGGAAGGTCTGGGCTCAGGCTATTTGCGACAGAGCATCACTGTTTAAGGTAGCCTATGCAATTGGGGTGTTGCCGAGGGCCAAGCAGTTTGATCCTCATTTGGGGTTTCTGGGCAGCGCCATAGACAATGTTTTTCTCCTGGGAGGCAGGCACAGTGCTTCATTGTGGCCCCAGAATTCCCAGTAGGGAGGGTTTGTGGGCCAGGAGTGTGAGGACGGAAGTCTGAAAACACAAGCTAGTGTGAGGATTGGAACCAAGGGCAGAGCAGGCCCACTCTGCAGAGGCTGAATCAAAATCTCCTGCATCTGAAGTCAGGCTGAGGATCAGACGTTGGCTGAGGCTGGAGTATGTGTCCATGATGGCACCTTCATGAAGTGGGGGCCTCATGAGGCCAAGGAAGTTTTCCCACGCTGAGTTTGGAGGTTGCCCCAAACCACAAGGTTTCCTTCTGCGGGACATTCGAGTCCTGTTGCAAGGCTCCAGGACATACCATATGGAAGGACTGGAGAGCAGGGTTCGAAGGATGGATCCCTGTACAGCATGCCTCGCATTCCCATTGGCTATTAGCGACAAGATATGTTTGATCTGCTGCCTCTGGAACACGCGACCCAGGGGGCTGAGTTGAAATGGCCTCTCCTGAGGATGCGTCATAATGTGCGTTTGGGTCCATGGAGACCTTGGAATGTGCTGGTTGTTCAGTGGCCCTGCGGAACTCTCCTACCTGAAGTGTTTGATACATCCCAGTAAGAAAGCTGCCCATGTGGAGATGAGAGAGGTTTGGTTTGGTGCCTCAGAAAAGCCCCATGTGCTGGTCTACGAAAACAGTCCTCTCAGAACGGAAACATGGAAACCAAAGCTAAGGTTCAGATTAGGGCCTGGGGGCCTGTCCATTTCAACCTTCTGTCTCTGGGGACACTGTCTGAGAGTCTAAGTGGAGATAGTTGCTCCGCTGGTGTCAGAGAGCCCCTCTTAGTCCAGGGGGGCCTACCCTATTGATGGCCTCAGGGGCCTTGGAGCTTTTCCCTAACCTGTAGTGTTGTGGTCAATGGATTGGGCACACTTTCCTTGGAGAGGGCAGGCACAATCTTTCGCTGTGGCCCTAGAGGCCCTAGCCTGGAGGTGTGTGGGTCCAGGCTGTGGGCACAGAAGTCTGAATACACAAACTCAGCTTATGAGTGGCGCCTAGGGTATGGCAGGCCCGATGTACAGCCCGAGAGGGAGCTCCTGGGCCTCTGAAACAAGGGCGAGTGGGAGGCGTTCCTTCAGGCTTTTGTCTCTGGATGTTGTGTCCGGGATAGCCGTGGATTGGAGCGGTGGCCTCAGGTACTGTGGACGAGTATCCCTCTCTGGGGATTTGTCCCAGCTCCCAAGAGTTTGGGGTCATTTTGTGGGAAGGGTGGAGTCGTGTTGTCTGGCTCATGGGTCTCTCCAAGAAAGGGATTCCAGAGCAGAGCTCCAGGTACGGGCGGGGCGACTGGAAAATTCAAACCGTGGTGAGGATTGGGTGCATAGGGGCTTGGCAAGCCCCATATGTGGGCTCTTGGTCCAGGCCCTGACAGGCCTTTCTTTGACATGGGGCTCATGCTGAGGGTCACAGTGTGAATTTGTGCCCAAGCAGCACTCAAGTTTGGGCGTGGCATCAGGGGCCATGAAGGTTTCTCCCACCCTGAAGGTGTGACTCCATGCCAAGAGCAAGCTTGACAGCCATGGGGAAGGAGGAGTTCTGTTTTGTGCTTGCTATACCCAGCTGTGTGGAGAATTGATATAATGTCTAGGTTCAGATATGTGAAAACCAAGGTTAGGATGAGGTGACGGCATAAGACCATGGCGTGTCCAAAGTGCTGAGTGTGCGGCCAGCTGTCTCCTTGTCTGTCTGGACGTCTGGCTTCAGGCTGTGTCAGGCAGAGCATGAGTGCCCAGAGCAGCCTATCCAGTTCGGGTACCGTCGAGGCCCGAGCAGGTTGATCCTCATCTGGGTTTTCTGGAGAGCCCCACAGGGAAACGTTTTTCTTCCGTTGGGCAGACACCGGGCTGGGTTTTGGTTCCGGAGTTCCTAGACCGGAAGGCTTGTTTGCCAGGAGTGTGAGGAAGGAAGTCTGAAAACACAAGCTAGCGTGAGGTTTGGGACCGAGGTCACGGCATGCCCACTCTGCAGAGGCTGAATCGGGATCTCCTGCACTGAGGTCATGTCAACTATGAGACGTGCCTCAGGCTAGAGTTCTTGTCCAGCATGGCCTCTTCCTGAAGGGTGTGGGGGCTTCATGAGGCCAGAAAGTTTTGCCTACGATGGGATTTGTGAACTGCTCCAAAACTGAAGGTTACCTTCTGCACGACAGTCGAGTCCTATTGGATGGTTCCAAGAGGCCCCATATGGAAAGACTCGAGAGCAGGTGTCTAAGCATGGATGCCTGGGAACGCCACCTCATATTCCCACTCTTTAGTCAGGACAAGGCAGGCTCAATCTGCGGGCTCCTGGGTGAGCTACCCAGAGGGGAGAGTTGAAATGGACTCTCCTGAAGATGAGTCCTACTGTGGCTTGGTGGCCTGGGAGACCTTGGAATGTGGAGGTGGCTCAGGGACTCTGCAGGATTCTCCAACATGAGGTGTTTGACACGGCTCAAACAAGGAAACTTCCCATGTGGAGATGAGAGGAGTTCTGTTCCGTGCCTCAGGAAAGACCCATACCCTGTTCTTCGAACCAAAGCATCTGAGGATTGACACCTGGAAACCAAAGTAAGAGTTGAGACTACGGCCTAAAGGCCTGTCCGGCTCAACCTTCTATCTCTGTTGTCATCTGTGTGCATGCATTCATGGATGTAGCTGCTCAGCTTGTGTCCGAATGCCCCTGTGAGTCCAGTGAGGCTCCCAGTAGTGGGATGTCCTCGGAGGCCTTGAGGTTTCTCATATTCTGGAGGTGTGTGACCAAAGGAATGGACACAGTTTCCCAGGAGAGAGCAGGCACGGTCCTGTGGTATGTCTCCAGAGGACCCAGCCTAGAGGCTCTGTTTGCCAGGGCTGTGGGGACAGATGTCTGAAAAAGCAAACTTGGCTCAGCTAGGGGCCAATGTAATGGCAGGCCTGATCTCTAGTCCGTGAGGGGAGATCCTCTGGAAATCAAAGTAGGGCAAGTGGGAGGCAGTCACTCAGGATTTTGTCTCTGGGTGTTGCGTTTACAGTGTCCGGTCAGGGTAGGGGTTGTCTCAGAGGCCGAGGAAGAGCCTTCCTCTCAGGGGATTGTCCAAGCACCCAAGTGTTTGTGTTCATTCTGTGGGAATGAAGAGTACACTTTTCTGCCACAGGTGACCCCCCAGGAGAGGGACTCTAGAGCACAGCAGTGGGTTCCCTCAACTGGAATACACACCATCTAGTTAGTCCTGGGTGCCTATGGGCATGGCAAGCCACATATGCGGGCTCTTGGTCCAGTCACTGAGAGGCGGTACTTGAATAAGGTACTCACGCTGAGGGTCACAATGTGTGTTTGTGCCCAAGGCGGCCCTCACGCTTGGGCGTGGCCTCATGGGCCATGCCGTTTTCTCCTACACTGAAGGTTTGACTCACTGCCAGCAGCAAGGTTTCTTGCCAGGGGGAAGGAGGGGTTCTGACTTGTGCATCAGGTTCCCCCCTGTGCAGGGATTGGAGATAAGGTCTAGGTTCCGATGACTGAAAACCCAGGTTGGGAATGGATGGTGGCCTAAGGCAGTGGCGGGTCCAATGTGCTGGGTGTGCAGCCAGCTGTGTCGGTGTCTGTTGGAAGGTCTGGGCTCAGGCTATTTGCGACAGAGCATCACTGTTTAAGGTAGCCTATGCAATTGGGGTGTTGCCGAGGGCCAAGCAGTTTGATCCTCATTTGGGGTTTCTGGGCAGCGCCATAGACAATGTTTTTCTCTTGGGAGGCAGGCACAGTGCTTCATTGTGGCCCCAGAATTCCCAGTAGGGAGGGTTTGTGGGCCAGGAGTGTGAGGACGGAAGTCTGAAAACACAAGCTAGTGTGAGGATTGGAACCAAGGGCAGAGCAGGCCCACTCTGCAGAGGCTGAATCAAAATCTCCTGCATCTGAAGTCAGGCTGAGGATCAGACGTTGGCTGAGGCTGGAGTATGTGTCCATGATGGCACCTTCATGAAGTGGGGGCCTCATGAGGCCAAGGAAGTTTTCCCACGCTGAGTTTGGAGGTTGCCCCAAACCACAAGGTTTCCTTCTGCGGGACATTCGAGTCCTGTTGCAAGGCTCCAGGACATACCATATGGAAGGACTGGAGAGCAGGGTTCGAAGGATGGATCCCTGTACAGCATGCCTCGCATTCCCATTGGCTATTAGCGACAAGATATGTTTGATCTGCTGCCTCTGGAACACGCGACCCAGGGGGCTGAGTTGAAATGGCCTCTCCTGAGGATGCGTCATAATGTGCGTTTGGGTCCATGGAGACCTTGGAATGTGCTGGTTGTTCAGTGGCCCTGCGGAACTCTCCTACCTGAAGTGTTTGATACATCCCAGTAAGAAAGCTGCCCATGTGGAGATGAGAGAGGTTTGGTTTGGTGCCTCAGAAAAGCCCCATGTGCTGGTCTACGAAAACAGTCCTCTCAGAACGGAAACATGGAAACCAAAGCTAAGGTTCAGATTAGGGCCTGGGGGCCTGTCCATTTCAACCTTCTGTCTCTGGGGACACTGTCTGAGAGTCTAAGTGGAGATAGTTGCTCCGCTGGTGTCAGAGAGCCCCTCTTAGTCCAGGGGGGCCTACACTGTTGATGGCCTCAGGGGCCTTGGAGCTTTTCCCTAACCTGTAGTGTTGTGGTCAATGGATTGGGCACACTTTCCTTGGAGAGGGCAGGCACAATCTTTCGCTGTGGCCCTAGAGGCCCTAGCCTGGAGGTGTGTGGGTCCAGGCTGTGGGCACAGAAGTCTGAATACACAAACTCAGCTTAGGAGTGGCGCCTAGGGTATGGCAGGCCGGATGTACAGCCCGAGAGGGAGCTCCTGGGCCTCTGAAACAAGGGCGATTGGGAGGCGTTCCCTCCGGCTTTTGTCTCTGGATGTTGTGTCCGGGATAGCCGTGGATTGGAGCGGTGGCCTCAGGTACTGTGGACGAGTATCCCTCTCTGGGGATTTGTCCCAGCTCCCAAGAGTTTGGGGTCATTTTGTGGGAAGGGTGGAGTCGTGTTGTCTGGCTCATGGGTCTCTCCAAGAAAGGGATTCCAGAGCAGAGCTCCAGGTACGGGCGGGGCGACTGGAAAATTCAAACCGTGGTGAGGATTGGGTGCATAGGGGCTTGGCAAGCCCCATATGTGGGCTCTTGGTCCAGGCCCTGACAGGCCTTTCTTTGACATGGGGCTCATGCTGAGGGTCACAGTGTGAATTTGTGCCCAAGCAGCACTCAAGTTTGGGCGTGGCATCAGGGGCCATGAAGGTTTCTCCCACCCTGAAGGTGTGACTCCATGCCAAGAGCAAGCTTGACAGCCATGGGGAAGGAGGAGTTCTGTTTTGTGCTTGCTATACCCAGCTGTGTGGAGAATTGATATAATGTCTAGGTTCAGATATGTGAAAACCAAGGTTAGGATGAGGTGACGGCATAAGACCATGGCGTGTCCAAAGTGCTGGGTGTGCGGCCAGCTGTCTCCTTGTCTGTCTGGACGTCTGGCTTCAGGCTGTGTCAGGCAGAGCATGAGTGCCCAGAGCAGCCTATCCAGTTCGGGTACCGTCGAGGCCCGAGCAGGTTGATCCTCATCTGGGTTTTCTGGAGAGCCCCACAGGGAAACGTTTTTCTTCCGTTGGGCAGACACCGGGCTGGGTTTTGGTTCCGGAGTTCCTAGACCGGAGGGCTTGTTTGCCAGGAGTGTGAGGAAGGAAGTCTGAAAACACAAGCTAGCGTGAGGTTTGGGACCGAGGTCACGGCATGCCCACTCTGCAGAGGCTGAATCGGGATCTCCTGCACTGAGGTCATGTCAACTATGAGACGTGCCTCAGGCTAGAGTTCTTGTCCAGCATGGCCTCTTCCTGAAGGGTGTGGGGGCTTCATGAGGCCAGAAAGTTTTGCCTACGATGGGATTTGTGAACTGCTCCAAAACTGAAGGTTACCTTCTGCACGACAGTCGAGTCCTATTGGATGGTTCCAAGAGGCCCCATATGGAAAGACTCGAGAGCAGGTGTCTAAGCATGGATGCCTGGGAACGCCACCTCATATTCCCACTCTTTAGTCAGGACAAGGCAGGCTCAATCTGCGGGCTCCTGGGTGAGCTACCCAGAGGGGAGAGTTGAAATGGACTCTCCTGAAGATGAGTCCTACTGTGGCTTGGTGGCCTGGGAGACCTTGGAATGTGGAGGTGGCTCAGGGACTCTGCAGGATTCTCCAACATGAGGTGTTTGACACGGCTCCAACAAGGAATCTTCCCATGTGGAGACGAGAGGGGTTCTGTTCCGTGCCTCAGGAAAGCCCCATACCCTGTTCTTCGAACCAAAGCCTCTGAGGAGTGACACCTGGAAACCAAAGCAAGAGTTGAGACTACGGCCTAAAGGCCTGTCCGGCTCAACCTTCTATCTCTGTTGTCATCTGTGTGCATGCATTCATGGATGTAGCTGCTCAGCTTGTGTCCGAATGCCCCTGTGAGTCCAGTGAGGCTCCCAGTAGTGGGATGTCCTCGGAGGCCTTGAGGTTTCTCATATTCTGGAGGTGTGTGGCCAAAGGAATGGACACAGTTTCCCAGGAGAGAGCAGGCACGGTCCTGTGGTATGGCTCCAGAGGACCGAGCCTAGAGGCTCTCTTTGCCAGGGCTGTGGGGACAGATGTCTGAAAAAGCAAACTTGGCTCAGCTAGGGGCCAATGTAATGGCAGGCCTGATCTCTAGTCCGTGAGGGGAGATCCTCTGGAAATCAAAGTAGGGTAAGTGGGAGGCAGTCACTCAGGATTTTGTCTCTGGGTGTTGCGTTTACAGTGTCCGGTCAGGGTAGGGGTTGTCTCAGAGGCCGAGGAAGAGCCTTCCTCTCAGGGGATTGTCCAAGCTCCCAAGTGTTTGTGTTCATTCTGTGGGAATGAAGAGTACTGTTTTCTGCCACAGGGGACCCCCCAGGAGAGGGACTCTAGAGCACAGCAGTGGGTTCCCTCAACTGGAATACACACCATCTAGTTAGTCCTGGGTGCCTATGGGCATGGCAAGCCACATATGCGGGCTCTTGGTCCAGTCACTGAGAGGCGTTACTTGAATAAGGTACTCACGCTGAGGGTCACAATGTGTGTTTGTGCCCAAGGCGGCCCTCACGCTTGGGCGTGGCCTCATGGGCCATGCCGTTTTCTCCTACACTGAAGGTTTGACTCACTGCCAGCAGCAAGGTTTCTTGCCAGGGGAAGGAGGGGTTCTGACTTGTGCATCAGGTTCCCCCCTGTGCAGGAATTGGAGATAAGGTCTAGGTTCCGATGACTGAAAACCCAGGTTGGGAATGGATGGTGGCCTAAGGCAGTGGCGGGTCCAATGTGCTGGGTGTGCAGCCAGCTGTGTCGGTGTCTGTTGGAAGGTCTGGGCTCAGGCTATTTGCGACAGAGCATCACTGTTTAAGGTAGCCTATGCAATTGGGGTGTTGCCGAGGGCCAAGCAGTTTGATCCTCATTTGGGGTTTCTGGGCAGCGGCATAGACAATGTTTTTCTCTTGGGAGGCAGGCACAGTGCTTCATTGTGGCCCCAGAATTCCCAGTAGGGAGGGTTTGTGGGCCAGGAGTGTGAGGACGGAAGTCTGAAAACACAAGCTAGTGTGAGGATTGGAACCAAGGGCAGAGCAGGCCCACTCTGCAGAGGCTGAATCAAAATCTCCTGCATCTGAAGTCAGGCTGAGGATCAGACGTTGGCTGAGGCTGGAGTATGTGTCCATGATGGCACCTTCATGAAGTGGGGGCCTCATGAGGCCAAGGAAGTTTTCCCACGCTGAGTTTGGAGGTTGCCCCAAACCACAAGGTTTCCTTCTGCGGGACATTCGAGTCCTGTTGCAAGGCTCCAGGACATACCATATGGAAGGACTGGAGAGCAGGGTTCGAAGGATGGATCCCTGTACAGCATGCCTCGCATTCCCATTGCTATTAGCGACAAGATATGTTTGATCTGCTGCCTCTGGAACACGCGACCCAGGGGGCTGAGTTGAAATGGCCTCTCCTGAGGATGCGTCATAATGTGCGTTTGGGTCCATGGAGACCTTGGAATGTGCTGGTTGTTCAGTGGCCCTGCGGAACTCTCCTACCTGAAGTGTTTGATACATCCCAGTAAGAAAGCTGCCCATGTGGAGATGAGAGAGGTTTGGTTTGGTGCCTCAGAAAAGCCCCATGTGCTGGTCTACGAAAACAGTCCTCTGAGAACGGAAACATGGAAACCAAAGCTAAGGTTCAGATTAGGGCCTGGGGGCCTGTCCATTTCAACCTTCTGTCTCTGGGGACACTGTCTGAGAGTCTAAGTGGAGATAGTTGCTCCGCTGGTGTCAGAGAGCCCCTCTTAGTCCAGGGGGGCCTACCCTATTGATGGCCTCAGGGGCCTTGGAGCTTTTCCCTAACCTGTAGTGTTGTGGTCAATGGTTGGGCACACTTTCCTTGGAGAGGGCAGGCACAATCTTTCGCTGTGGCCCTAGAGGCCCTAGCCTGGAGGTGTGTGGGTCCAGGCTGTGGGCACAGAAGTCTGAATACACAAACTCAGCTTAGGAGTGGCGCCTAGGGTATGGCAGGCCCGATGTACAGCCCGAGAGGGAGCTCCTGGGCCTCTGAAACAAGGGCGAGTGGGAGGCGTTCCTTCAGGCTTTTGTCTCTGGATGTTGTGTCCGGGATAGCCGTGGATTGGAGCGGTGGCCTCAGGTACTGTGGACGAGTATCCCTCTCTGGGGATTTGTCCCAGCTCCCAAGAGTTTGGGGTCATTTTGTGGGAAGGGTGGAGTCGTGTTGTCTGGCTCATGGGTCTCTCCAAGAAAGGGATTCCAGAGCAGAGCTCCAGGTACGGGCGGGGCGACTGGAAAATTCAAACCGTGGTGAGGATTGGGTGCATAGGGGCTTGGCAAGCCCCATATGTGGGCTCTTGGTCCAGGCCCTGACAGGCCTTTCTTTGACATGGGGCTCATGCTGAGGGTCACAGTGTGAATTTGTGCCCAAGCAGCACTCAAGTTTGGGCGTGGCATCAGGGGCCATGAAGGTTTCTCCCACCCTGAAGGTGTGACTCCATGCCAAGAGCAAGCTTGACAGCCATGGGGAAGGAGGAGTTCTGTTTTGTGCTTGCTATACCCAGCTGTGTGGAGAATTGATATAATGTCTAGGTTCAGATATCTGAAAACCAAGGTTAGGATGAGGTGACGGCATAAGACCATGGCGTGTCCGAAGTGCTGGGTGTGCGGCCAGCTGTCACCTTGTCTGTCTGGACGTCTGGCTTCAGGCTGTGTCAGGCAGAGCATGAGTGCCCAGAGCAGCCTATCCAGTTCGGGTACCGTCGAGGCCCGAGCAGGTTGATCCTCATCTGGGTTTTCTGGAGAGCCCCACAGGGAAACGTTTTTCTTCCGTTGGGCCGACACTGGGCTGGGTTTTGGTTCCGGAGTTCCTAGTCCGGAGGGCTTGTTTGCCAGGAGTGTGAGGAAGGAAGTCTGAAAACACAAGCTAGCGTGAGGTTTGGGACCGAGGTCACGGCATGCCCACTCTGCAGAGGCTGAATCGGGATCTCCTGCACTGAGGTCATGTAAACTATGAGACGTGCCTCAGGCTAGAGTTCTTGTCCAGAATGGCCTCTTCCTGAAGGTTGTGGGGGCTTCATGAGGCCAGAAAGTTTTGCCTACGATGGGATTTGTGAACTGCTCCAAAACTGAAGGTTACCTTCTGCACGACAGTCGAGTCCTATTGGATGGTTCCAAGAGGCCCCATATGGAAAGACTCGAGAGCAGGTGTCTAAGCATGGATGCCTGGGAACGCCACCTCATATTCCCACTCTTTAGTCAGGACAAGGCAGGCTTAATCTGCAGGCTCCTGGGTGAGCTACCCAGAGGGGAGAGTTGAAATGGACTCTCCTGAAGATGAGTCCTACTGTGGCTTGGTGGCCTGGGAGACCTTGGAATGTGGAGGTGGCTCAGGGACTCTGCAGGATTCTCCAACATGAGGTGTTTGACACGGCTCCAACAAGGAAACTTCCCATGTGGAGACGAGAAGAGTTCTGTTCCGTGCCTCAGGAAAGCCCCATACCCTGTTCTTCGAACCAAAGCCTCTGAGGAGTGACACCTGGAAACCAAAGTAAGAGTTGAGACTACGGCCTAAAGGCCTGTCCGGCTCAACCTTCTATCTCTGTTGTCATCTGTGTGCATGCATTCATGGATGTAGCTGCTCAGCTTGTGGCCGAATGCCCCTGTGAGTCCAGTGAGGCTCCCAGTAGTGGGATGTCCTCGGAGGCCTTGAGGTTTCTCATATTCTGGAGGCGTGTGGCCAAAGGAATGGACACAGTTTCCCAGGAGAGAGCAGGCACGGTCCTGTGGTATGGCTCCAGAGGACCCAGCCTAGAGGCTCTGTTTGCCAGGGCTGGGGGGACAGATGTCTGAAAAAGCAAACTTGGCTCAGCTAGGGGCCAATGTAATGGCAGGCCTGATCTCTAGTCTGTGAGGGGAGATCCTCTGGAAATCAAAGTAGGGCAAGTGGGAGGCAGTCACTCAGGATTTTGTCTCTGGGTGTTGTGTTTACAGTGTCCGGTCAGGGTAGGGGTTGTCTCAGAGGCCGAGGAAGAGCCTTCCTCTCAGGGGATTGTCCAAGCTCCCAAGTGTTTGTGTTCATTCTGTGGGAATGAAGAGTACTGTTTTCTGCCACAGGGGACACCCCAGGAGAGGGACTCTAGAGCACAGCAGTGGGTTCCCTCAACTGGAATACACACCATCTAGTTAGTCCTGGGTGCCTATGGGCATGGCAAGCCACATATGCGGGCTCTTGGTCCAGTCACTGAGAGGCGTTACTTGAATAAGGTACTCACGCTGAGGGTCACAACGTGTGTTTGTGCACAAGGCGGCCCTCACGCTTGGGCGTGGCCTCATGGGCCATGCCGTTTTCTCATACACTGAAGGTTTGACTCACTGCCAGCAGCAAGGTTTCTTGCCAGGGGGAAGGAGGGGTTCTGACTTGTGCATCAGGTTCCCCCCTGTGCAGGGATTGGAGATAAGGTCTAGGTTCCGATGACTGAAAACCCAGGTTGGGAATGGATGGTGGCCTAAGGCAGTGGCGGGTCCAATGTGCTGGGTGTGCTGCCAGCTGTGTCGGTGTCTGTTGGAAGGTCTGGGCTCAGGCTATTTGCGACAGAGCATCACTGTTTAAGGTAGCCTATGCAATTGGGGTGTTGCCGAGGGCCAAGCAGTTTGATCCTCATTTGGGGTTTCTGGGCAGCGCCATAGACAATGTTTTTCTCCTGGGAGGCAGGCACAGTGCTTCATTGTGGCCCCAGAATTCCCAGTAGGGAGGGTTTGTGGGCCAGGAGTGTGAGGACGGAAGTCTGAAAACACAAGCTAGTGTGAGGATTGGAACCAAGGGCAGAGCAGGCCCACTCTGCAGAGGCTGAATCAAAATCTCCTGCATCTGAAGTCAGGCTGAGGATCAGACGTTGGCTGAGGCTGGAGTATGTGTCCATGATGGCACCTTCATGAAGTGGGGGCCTCATGAGGCCAAGGAAGTTTTCCCACGCTGAGTTTGGAGGTTGCCCCAAACCACAAGGTTTCCTTCTGCGGGACATTCGAGTCCTGTTGCATGGCTCCAGGACATACCATATGGAAGGACTGGAGAGCAGGGTTCGAAGGATGGATCCCTGTACAGCATGCCTCGCATTCCCATTGGCTACTAGCGACAAGATATGTTTGATCTGCTGCCTCTGGAACACGCGACCCAGGGGGCTGAGTTGAAATGGCCTCTCCTGAGGATGCATCATAATGTGCGTTTGGGTCCATGGAGACCTTGGAATGTGCTGGTTGTTCAGTGGCCCTGCGGAACTCTCCTACCTGAAGTGTTTGATACATCCCAGTAAGAAAGCTGCCCATGTGGAGATGAGAGAGGTTTGGTTTGGTGCCTCAGAAAAGCCCCATGTGCTGGTCTACGAAAACAGTCCTCTGAGAATGGAAACATGGAAACCAAAGCTAAGGTTCAGATTAGGGCCTGGGGGCCTGTCCATTTCAACCTTCTGTCTCTGGGGACACTGTCTGAGAGTCTAAGTGGAGATAGTTGCTCCGCTGGTGTCAGAGAGCCCCTCTTAGTCCAGGGGGGCCTACCCTATTGATGGCCTCAGGGGCCTTGGAGCTTTTCCCTAACCTGTAGTGTGGTGGTCAATGGATTGGGCACACTTTACTTGGAGAGGGCAGGCACAATCTTTCGCTGTGGCCCTAGAGGCCCTAGCCTGGAGGTGTGTGGGTCCAGGCTGTGGGCACAGAAGTCTGAATACACAAACTCAGCTTAGGAGTGGCGCCTAGGGTATGGCAGGCCGGATGTACAGCCCGAGAGGGAGCTCCTGGGCCTCTGAAACAAGGGCGAGTGGGAGGCGTTCCTTCAGGCTTTTGTCTCTGGATGTTGTGTCCGGGATAGCCGTGGATTGGAGCGGTGGCCTCAGGTACTGTGGACGAGTATCCCTCTCTGGGGATTTGTCCCAGCTCCCAAGAGTTTGGGGTCATTTTGTGGGAAGGGTGGAGTCGTGTTGTCTGGCTCATGGGTCTCTCCAAGAAAGGGATTCCAGAGCAGAGCTCCAGGTACGGGCGGGGCGACTGGAAAATTCAAACCGTGGTGAGGATTGGGTGCATAGGGGCTTGGCAAGCCCCATATGTGGGCTCTTGGTCCAGGCCCTGACAGGCCTTTCTTTGACATGGGGCTCATGCTGAGGATCACAGTGTGAATTTGTGCCCAAGCAGCACTCAAGTTTGGGCGTGGCATCAGGGGCCATGAAGGTTTCTCCCACCCTGAAGGTGTGACTCCATGCCAAGAGCAAGCTTGACAGCCATGGGAAAGAGGAGTTCTGTTTTGTGCTTGCTATACCCAGCTGTGTGGAGAATTGATATAATGTCTAGGTTCAGATATCTGAAAACCAAGGTTAGGATGAGGTGACGGCATAAGACCATGGCGTGTCCGAAGTGCTGGGTGTGCGGCCAGCTGTCTCCTTGTCTGTCTGGACGTCTGGCTTCAGGCTGTGTCAGGCAGAGCATGAGTGCCCAGAGCAGCCTATCCAGTTCGGGTACCGTCGAGGCCCGAGCAGGTTGATCCTCATCTGGGTTTTCTGGAGAGCCCCACAGGGAAACGTTTTTCTTCCGTTGGGCAGACACTGGGCTGGGTTTTGGTTCTGGAGTTCCTAGTCCGGAGGGCTTGTTTGCCAGGAGTGTGAGGAAGGAAGTCTGAAAACACAAGCTAGCGTGAGGTTTGGGACCGAGGTCACGGCATGCCCACTCTGCAGAGGCTGAATCGGGATCTCCTGCACTGAGGTCATGTCAACTATGAGACGTGCCTCAGGCTAGAGTTCTTGTCCAGCATGCCTCTTCCTGAAGGGTGTGGGGGCTTCATGAGGCCAGAAAGTTTTGCCTACGATGGGATTTGTGAACTGCTCCAAAACTGAAGGTTACCTTCTGCACGACAGTCGAGTCCTATTGGATGGTTCCAAGAGGCCCCATATGGAAAGACTCGAGAGCCGGTGTCTAAGCATGGATGCCTGGGAACGCCACCTCATATTCCCACTCTTTAGTCAGGACAAGGCAGGCTCAATCTGCGGGCTCCTGGGTGAGCTACCCAGAGGGGAGAGTTGAAATGGACTCTCCTGAAGATGAGTCCTACTGTGGCTTCGGGGCCTGGGAGACCTTGGAATGTGGAGGTGGCTCAGGGACTCTGCAGGATTCTCCAACATGAGGTGTTTGACACGGCTCCAACAAGGAATCTTCCCATGTGGAGACGAGAGGGGTTCTGTTCCGTGCCTCAGGAAAGCCCCATACCCTGTTCTTCGAACCAAAGCCTCTGAGGAGTGACACCTGGAAACCAAAGCAAGAGTTGAGACTACGGCCTAAAAGCCTGTCCGGCTCAACCTTCTATCTCTGTTGTCATCTGTGTGCATGCATTCATGGATGTAGCTGCTCAGCTTGTGTCCGAATGCCCCTGTGAGTCCAGTGAGGCTCCCAGTAGTGGGATGTCCTCGGAGGCCTTGAGGTTTCTCATATTCTGGAGGTGTGTGGCCAAAGGAATGGACACAGTTTCCCAGGAGAGAGCAGGCACGGTCCTGTGGTATGGCTCCAGAGGACCCAGCCTAGAGGCTCTGTTTGCCAGGGCTGTGGGGACAGATGTCTGAAAAAGCAAACTTGGCTCAGCTAGGGGCCAATGTAATGGCAGGCCTGATCTCTAGTCCGTGAGGGGAGATCCTCTGGAAATCAAAGTAGGGCAAGTGGGAGGCAGTCACTCAGGATTTTGTCTCTGGGTGTTGCGTTTACAGTGTCCGGTCAGGGTAGGGGTTGTCTCAGAGGCCGAGGAAGAGCCTTCCTCTCAGGGGATTGTCCAAGCTCCCAAGTGTTTGTGTTCATTCTGTGGGAATGAAGAGTACTGTTTTCTGCCACAGGGGACCCCCCAGGAGAGGGACTCTAGAGCACAGCAGTGGGTTCCCTCAACTGGAATACACACCATCTAGTTAGTCCTGGGTGCCTATGGGCATGGCAAGCCACATATGCGGGCTCTTGGTCCAGTCACTGAGAGGCGTTACTTGAATAAGGTACTCACGCTGAGGGTCACAATGTGTGTTTGTGCCCAAGGCGGCCCTCACGCTTGGGCGTGGCCTCATGGGCCATGCCGTTTTCTCCTACACTGAAGGTTTGACTCACTGCCAGCAGCAAGGTTTCTTGCCAGGGGAAGGAGGGGTTCTGACTTGTGCATCAGGTTCCCCCCTGTGCAGGGATTGGAGATAAGGTCTAGGTTCCGATGACTGAAAACCCAGGTTGGGAATGGATGGTGGCCTAAGGCAGTGGCGGGTCCAATGTGCTGGGTGTGCAGCCAGCTGTGTCGGTGTCTGTTGGAAGGTCTGGGCTCAGGCTATTTGCGACAGAGCATCACTGTTTAAGGTAGCCTATGCAATTGGGGTGTTGCCGAGGGCCAAGCAGTTTGATCCTCATTTGGGGTTTCTGGGCAGCGCCATAGACAATGTTTTTCTCTTGGGAGGCAGGCACAGTGCTTCATTGTGGCCCCAGAAATCCCAGTAGGGAGGGTTTGTGGGCCAGGAGTGTGAGGACGGAAGTCTGAAAACACAAGCTAGTGTGAGGATTGGAACCAAGGGCAGAGCAGGCCCACTCTGCAGAGGCTGAATCAAAATCTCCTGCATCTGAAGTCAGGCTGAGGATCAGACGTTGGCTGAGGCTGGAGTATGTGTCCATGATGGCACCTTCATGAAGTGGGGGCCTCATGAGGCCAAGGAAGTTTTCCCACGCTGAGTTTGGAGGTTGCCCCAAACCACAAGGTTTCCTTCTGCGGGACATTCGAGTCCTGTTGCATGGCTCCAGGACATACCATATGGAAGGACTGGAGCGCAGGGTTCGAAGGATGGATCCCTGTACAGCATGCCTCGCATTCCCATTGGCTACTAGCGACAAGATATGTTTGATCTGCTGCCTCTGGAACACGCGACCCAGGGGGCTGAGTTGAAATGGCCTCTCCTGAGGATGCATCATAATGTGCGTTTGGGTCCATGGAGACCTTGGAATGTGCTGGTTGTTCAGTGGCCCTGCGGAACTCTCCTACCTGAAGTGTTTGATACATCCCAGTAAGAAAGCTGCCCATGTGGAGATGAGAGAGGTTTGGTTTGGTGCCTCAGAAAAGCCCCATGTGCTGGTCTACGAAAACAGTCCTCTGAGAACGGAAACATGGAAACCAAAGCTAAGGTTCAGATTAGGGCCTGGGGGCCTGTCCATTTCAACCTTCTGTCTCTGGGGACACTGTCTGAGAGTCTAAGTGGAGATAGTTGCTCCGCTGGTGTCAAAGAGCCCCTCTTAGTCCAGGGGGGCCTACCCTATTGATGGCCTCAGGGGCCTTGGAGCTTTGCCCTAACCTGTAGTGTTGTGGTCAATGGATTGGGCACACTTTCCTTGGAGAGGGCAGGCACAATCTTTCGCTGTGGCCCTAGAGGCCCTAGCCTGGAGGTGTGTGGGTCCAGGCTGTGGGCACAGAAGTCTGAATACACAAACTCAGCTTATGAGTGGCGCCTAGGGTATGGCAGGCCGGATGTACAGCCCGAGAGGGAGCTCCTGGGCCTCTGAAAGAAGGGCGAGTGGGAGGCGTTCCTTCAGGCTTTTGTCTCTGGATGTTGTGTCCGGGATAGCCGTGGATTGGAGCGGTGGCCTCAGGTACTGTGGACGAGTATCCCTCTCTGGGGATTTGTCCCAGCTCCCAAGAGTTTGGGGTCATTTTGTGGGAAGGGTGGAGTCGTGTTGTCTGGCTCATGGGTCTCTCCAAGAAAGGGATTCCAGAGTAGAGCTCCAGGTTCGGGCGGGGCGACTGGAAAATTCAAACCGTGGTGAGGATTGGGTGCATAGGGGCTTGGCAAGCCCCATATGTGGGCTCTTGGTCCAGGCCCTGACAGGCCTTTCTTTGACATGGGGCTCATGCTGAGGGTCACAGTGTGAATTTGTGCCCAAGCAGCACTCAAGTTTGGGCGTGGCATCAGGGGCCATGAAGGTTTCTCCCACCCTGAAGGTGTGACTCCATGCCAAGAGCAAGCTTGACAGCCATGGGGAAGCAGGACTTCTGTTTTGTGCTTGCGATACCCAGCTGTGTGGAGAATTGATATGATGTCTAGGTTCAGATATCTGAAAACCAAGGTTAGGAAGAGGTGACGGCATAAGACCATGGCGTGTCCGAAGTGCTGGGTGTGCGGCCAGCTGTCTCCTTGTCTGTCTGGACGTCTGGCTTCAGGCTGTGTCAGGCAGAGCATGAGTGCCCAGAGCAGCCTATCCAGTTCGGGTACCGTCGAGGCCCGAGCAGGTTGATCCTCATCTGGGTTTTCTGGAGAGCCCCACAGGGAAACGTTTTTCTTCCGTTGGGCAGACACTGGGCTGGGTTTTGGTTCTGGAGTTCCTAGTCCGGAGGGCTTGTTTGCCAGGAGTGTGAGGAAGGAAGTCTGAAAACACAAGCTAGCGTGAGGTTTGGGACCGAGGGCACGGCAGGCCCACTCTGCAGAGGCTGAATCGAGATCTCCTGAACTGAGGTCATGTCAACTATGAGACGTGCTTCAGGCTAGAGTTCTTGTCCAGCATGGCCTCTTCCTGAAGGTTGTGGGGGCTTCATGAAGCCAGGGAGGTTTGCCTACCATGGGATTTGTGAACTACTCCAAACCTCAAGATTTCCTTCTTCACGACAGTCGAGTCCTATTGGATGGTTCCAAAAGGCCCCATACGGAAAGACTCTAGGGCAGGTGTCTAAGCATGGATGCCTGGGAACGCCACCTCATATTCCCACTCTTTAGTCAGGACAAGGCAGGCTCAATCTGCAGGCTCCTGGGTGAGCTACCTAGAGGGGAGAGTTGAAATGGACTCTCCTGAAGATGAGTTCTACTGTGGCTTTGTGGCCTGGGAGACCTTGGAATGTGGAGGTGGCTCAGGGACTCTGCAGGGTTTTCCAAACTGAGGTGTTTGACACAGCTCCAACAAGGAATCTTCCCATGTGGAGACGAGAGGAGTTCTGTTCAGTGCCTCAGGAAAGCCCCATATCCTGTTCTTCGAAACAAAGCCTCTGAGGTGTAACACCTGGAACCAAAGCAAGAGTTGAGATTAGGGCCTAAGGGCCTGTCCGGCTCAACCTTCTATCTCTGTTGACATCTGTGTGCATGCCTTCGTGGAGGTAGCTGCTCAGCTTGTGTCCGAATGCCCTGTGTGTCCAGGGAGGCTCCCAGTAGTGGGATGTCCTCGGGGGCCTTGAGTTTTCTCATATTCTGGAGGTGTGTGGCAAAGGAATGGAAACAGTTTCCCAGGAGAGAGCAGGCACGGTCCTGTGGTATGGCTCCAGAGGACCCAGCCTAGAGGCTCTGTTTGCCAGGGCTGTTGGGACTGATGTCTGAAAGAGCAAACTTGGCTCAGGTAGGGGCCAAGGTAATGGCAGGCCTGATCTCCAGTCCGTGAGGGGACATCCTCTGGATATCAAAGGAGGGCAAGTGGGAGGCAGTCGCTCAGGCTTTTGTCTCTGGGTGTTGCGTTCACAGTGTCCGGTCAGTGTAGGGGTTGCCTCAGGGTCCGAGGAAGGGCCTTCCTCTCGGGGGATTGTCCAAGCTCCCAAGTGTTTGTGTTCATTCTGTGGGAAGTGAAGAGTACTGTTTTCTGCCACAAAGGACCTCCCAGGAGAGGGACTCTAGAGCACAGCAGTGGGTTCCCTCAACTGGAATACACACCATCTAGTTAGTCCTGGGTGACTATGGGCATGGCAAGGACTATATGCAGGATCTTCGTCCCGAACCTGATTGCCTTTCTTTGTCATGGGGTTCATGCTAGGGTCACAGTGTGCATTTGTGCCCAAGCAGCACTCATGTTTGGGCGTGGCATCAGGGGCCATGAAGGGTTCCCCCCGTGAAGGTGTGACTCCATGCGAAGAACAAGCATTACAGCCATGTGGAAGGCAGCGTTCTGATTGTGATTCCGATACTCAAACTCAGCTTTGGGGACATCGGTATGGCAGGCCCAATCTACAAACCATGAGAAGAACTCATGAAGATTTGAATATAGAGTGAGTCTGAGGCGCTTGCTCAGGCATTTGTCTCTGCAATTTGTATCAGCGATCTCCGTGGAATGTCGGGGATGCCTCATGGGCCATGGACGAATCTACCTCTATGATGATTTCGCCGGATTCCCAATTATTTTTCGTCAATCTGTGGGATGGGAAGCATCCTCAGTTTTGTTACCTCAGGTGTCCCACGAAAAGAGGGATTCCAAAGCAAAGCCGTGGGGAAGACTGAAGGGACCACCTGAACTATGGTTAAAAATTGGGTCCTAGGGGCATGGCAAGCCCAATATACTATCTCTTCATCCAGCCACTGAGAGGCCTTACTTGAGGACTTTGGTCAGGCTGAGGGTCACAATGTGTGTTTGTGAGCAATGTAGCCTGCGAGCATGGAGGGGCCTCATGGGCAACACTGGATTCAACTACACTGAATGTTGGACAACATGCCAACCACAAGGTTTCTTGCCATGGGGAAGGAGTTCTGATTTCTGCATCAGGATCAACCCTGGGCAGTGATTGGAGATAAGGTCTAGAATCTAAAGCCTGAAAACCGAGGTTGGGAAGAGATGACAACCTAAGGCCATGGCGGCTCGATGTGCTCAGTGTGCAGCAAGCTGTCTGGTTGGGGCCAGGAAGTCCAGGCTCAGGCTGTGTCAGAAAGGGCATTAGTGCCGTGGTCAGCCTATATGTTCGGGGTACAGCCAAGGTAGGTGCAGGTTGATCCTCACTTGGGGTTACTGGGTAGCCCCAGAGGACAATGTTTTTCTTCTAGAGGGCAGGCAGAGTGCTGCATTGTAGTTCTGGATTGCCAAACTGGAGGGCTTGTGGGCCAAGAGTCTGAGGACAGAAGTCTGAGAACACAAGCTCGGCTTAGGTTTCTGGTTGAGGACATGGCACGCAGAATCTACAGACCGGAATCGAGATCTCGTGCATCTGAAGTCAGGGCGAGGATCAGACGATCGCTCAGGTTGGAGTTTCTGTCCCTTATGGCCCCTTCATGAAGGGGGAGCATCACAAGGCCATGGGGGTTGTCCCACGATGGGATTTGTGAGAAGCTCCAAACTGCAAAGTGTCTTCTACAGGATAATTGAGACCTGTTGATTGGCTCCAGGCCAATGATTCTGAGCAGGGTTCTAAGGATGGATCGCTGGGTAGCCCACCTCGCATTCCAATTGTCTCCTATCAACAAGACAGGTTAGATCCTCTGGATCTGGGGGAGCAACGGAGGAGGCTGAGTTGAAATGGACTCTCCTGGGGTTGGGTCCTAGCGTGCTTTGGTGTGTATCGAGACCTTGGAATGAAGCGGTGGCACTGGGGCCCTGACGGGTTCTCCAAAACAGAGGCTTTGACAGAGCTCCAACGTGCTAGTTTCCCATGTGTAGATGAGATGTTTTCTGATGGGTGAGTCAAGAAACAGCTATATGCTGCTTTTGAAATCCAGGCCTCTGAGGAGAGATGCCTGGAAACCAAAGCAATGGATCTGATTAGTGCCTAGGGGTCTGTTCTTTCCTTTTTACCTCTGGGGACATCTGTCTATGGGTCTGAGTGCAGGTAGGTGCACAGATGGGCTCAGATTGCCCCTGTTTTTCCTGGGAAGCCAGCCCTAGTAAGATGGATCAGGTATTGGGTGTTTATTCTATTAGAAGGGTTGTGGCCATTGGAAATGGCAAACACATTTCCCTTACAGAGGGCAAGTACAGTCCTCAGGCTTGGCTCCAGGGGCCTGATCCTGTAGGTTGTGTAGGCCAGGGCTGTTTGGACAGTTGTCTGAAAACACAACCTCGGCTTATGTTTCCGGTCATAGTTATGGCAGGACTGATCTACAGACCATGAGGAGAACTCATCGGGATTTGAAAAAGAGCAAGTGTGAGGCTCTTGCTCAAGTTTTTGTCTCTGGATATCGTGTCACTCACGGTGGTGAAATTTCTGGGTGACTTCATGGGAAATGGATGAGTCTTACTCTCTGGTGGTTTGGCCCCGTCCAAAGAGTTTGGGGTCATTCTGTGGGATGGAAAACGTCCGTTTTGTTGTTGTTGTTGTTTTCTTTTTTAACCTCAGGTGTCCCAACAAATGAGGGATTCCAGAGTAGAGCCCTGGGGAGGGGCAACTGGACAATCAGAAATCTGGTTAAAAATTAGGGCCTAGGGACATGTCAAGCCCAGTATGACATCTAATAGTCCAGCCACTGAGAGGACTTACTAGAGGAGAAGACTCATGCTGAGGGTCACAATGCGTGTTTATGACCCCGTCGCACTCAAGAATGGGCGGGGCCTCAGAGTGAATGCTGGTTTCTTCTACTCTGACCATTGGACAATGTGCCAACCACAAGGTTTCTTGCCATGGGTAAGGCGGAGTTCTGATTTCTGCATCACACTCAAACCTGGGCAGTGATAGGCCATAAGGTCTCGGTTCTGAAGCCTGAAAACTGAAGTAGGGAAGAGATGAAGACCTAAGGCCATGGCGGGTCTTATGTGCTCAGTGTGCTGTCAGCTTTCTGGGGGTTGGTCTGAGGTTCGGGCTCAGGTTGTGTCCGACAATGGTTTAGTGCCCACGTTAGACTATATAATTTGGGTAAAGTCGAGTGCTGTGTAGGTTTATTCTCATTTAAGGTGCCTGGGCAGCTCATGAAGAAATAATTTTTTTCTACAGGGCAGGCAGAGTGCTGCACTGTGGGTCCAGAATTGCCAAACTTGAGGGCTTCGGGGCCAGGGGTGTGAGGACGGAAGTCTGAGAAGACAAGCTAGACTTGGTTTCAGGGCGAGGGCATGGCAGGTACCCCCTTCAGATCTGAACCAATATCTCATGCATCTGAAGTCAGGCGAGGATCAGACGTTGGCTCAAGTTGAAGTTTCTGTGCATGACGGCCGCTTCATGAAGGGAGCAGAATCTCGAGGCCATTGAGGTTTTCCCACGTTGGGAGTTGTGGGATGCCCCCTTCAAGGATTCCTTCTGCGGAACAATTGAGACCTGTTGGACAGCTCCAGGACATCCCATACAGAATGACTCCAGAGCACCCTTCGAGGATGGATGCCTGGGAAGCCCGCCTCGCATTCCAATTGTCTCCTAGCAACAAGACAGTTTAGATCTGATGGCTCTGCGGGAGCAACCGGGGTGGCTGAGTTGAAATGGACTTTCCTGAGGATCGGTCCTAATTGGTTTTTATGTCCATGAGGGCCTTGGAATGGGGCGACGGCACCGGGACCATGAAGTACTCTCCTAAGCTTTTGACATAGCTCCCATGCACAGGTTTCCTAGTGGAGACGAGATGAGTTCTGATGGGTGCCTCAGGAAAACCCCTATGCTCGAATTGGAATCAGGCTTTTGAGGAGACATGCCTTTAACCCAAAGCAATGGATCCTATTATGGCCTAGGGTCCTGTCTGGTTCAATCTTCTTCTCTGGGAACATCCATCTATGGTATGAGTGGAGGTCGATTCAGCTGGTGTCAGACAGCCCTTGTTTCTTCCGGGCGACCTACACTATTGGGATGGCCTCAGGGACTTTGGAGGTTTCTCCTAATTTGTACGATTTTGGACCATGGAATGGGCAGAATTCCCATGGATTGGTAGGCACAGTCCTAATGTGTGGCTCCAGGCGCCCAGCCTGGAGGGTGTGTGACCCAAGACTTTGAGGACAGAAGTCTGAAAACACAAACTCACCTTAGGTTTGGGGACGTAGGTATGGCAGGCCCTATCTACAAACCATGAGAAGAACTCTTCAGGATATGAAGAAAGTGCGAGTCTGAGGCGTTTGCTCAGGCTTTTGTCTCTGGATTTTGTATCAGCGATGACCGTGGAAAGTCGGGGAGGCCTCATGGGCCATTGACGAATCTTCCTCTCTGAGGATTTGGCCCGATTCCCAATTGCTTTTCGTCAATCTGTGGTATGGGAGGTCTCCTTTCAGGTTTGTTACCTCAGGTGTACCACCAAAAGAGGAATTCCAAAGCAAAGCCGTGGGGAAGACTGAAGGGACAACCCGAACTCTGGTTAAAAATTGGGGCCTACGGGCATGGCAAGCCCAATATGCTATCTCTTCATCCAGCCACTGAGTGGCCTTACTTGAGGACTGGGCTCAGCCTGAGGGTCACAATGTGTGTTTGTGAACAATGTGGCCTGCGAGCATGGGCGGGGCCTCATGGGCCACACTGGTTTCAACTACACTAAACGTTGGACAACTAGCCAACCACAAGGTTTCTTGCCATGGGGAAGGAGTTCTGATTTCTGCATCACCTTCAACCCTGGGCAGTGATTGGAGATAAGGTCTAGGTTCTGAATCCTGAAAACTGAGGCTGGGAAGAGATGACGACCTAAGGCCATGGCGGCTCGATGTGCTCAGTGTGGGGACAACTGTCTGGGAGGGGCCAGGGGTTCCAGGATCAGGCTGTGTCAGAAAAGGCATTAATGCCCTGGTCAGCCTATGTATTTGGGGTACAGCCAATGTCGGTGCAGGTTGATCCTCATTTGGGATGACTGGGTAGCCCCAGAAGACAATGTTTTTCTTCTCGAGGGCCGGCAGAGTGCTGCATTGTAGTTCTGGATTGCCAAACTGTAGGGCTTGTGGGCCAGTAGTCTGACGACAAAAGTCTGAGAACACAAGCTAGGCTTAGGTTTCTGGGTGAGGCCATGGAAGGCACAATCTACAGACCTGAATCGAGATCTCGTGCATCTGAAGTCAGGGCGAGGATCAGATGATCGCTCAGGTTGGAGTTTCTGTAGCTGATGGCCTCTTCATGAATGGGGGGTCATCACGAGGCCATGGGGGCTTTCCAACGATGGGAGTTGTGAGAAGCTCCAAACTGCAGAGAGTCTTCTGCAGGACAATTGAGACCTGTTGTTTGGCTCCAAGCCAATGATTCTGAGCAGGGTTCTAAGGAGGGATGGCTGGGTAGCCCACCTCGCATTCCAATTGTCTCCTAGCAACAAGACAGGTTAGATCTCCTGGATCTGTGGGGAGCAACCGAGGATGCTGAGTTGAAATGCACACCCCAGGGATGGGTCCTAACGTGCTTTTGTGTCTATGGAGACCTTGGAATGAAGCGGTGGCACTGGGGCCCTAAAGGTTTCTCCTAAACAGAGGCTTTGACACAGCTCCAACGTGCAAGTTTCCCATGTGTAGATGAGATGTTTTCTGATGGGTGAGTCACGAAACAGCTATATGCTGCTTTTGAAATCCAGGTCTCTGAGGAGAGATGCCTGGAAACCAAAGCAATGGATCTGATTAGTGCCTAGGGGCCTGTTCTTTTCTTTTTACCTCTGGGGACATCTGTCTATGGGTCTGAGTGCAGGTAGGTGCTCAGTTGGGCTCAGATTGCCCCTGTTTCCTGGGACGCCACCACTATTGAGATGGATCAAGGACTTTGGAGGTTTATCCTATTAGAAGGTTTGTTGCCATTGGAATGGGCACACACAATTCCCTTGGAGAGGGCAAGTACAGTCCTCAGGTTAGGCTCCAGGGGCCTGAGCCAGTAGGTTGTGTAGGACAGGGCTGTTTGGTCAGTTCTCTGAAAACGCAAACTCGGCTTATGTTTCGGGTCATAGGTATGGCAGGACTGATCTACAGACCATGAGGACAACTCTTCGGGATTTGAAAGAAGGGCGAGTGTGAGGCTCCTGCTCAAGTGTTTGTCTCTGGATATCGTGTCAGTCATGGTCGTGGAATTTCTGTGTGACTTCATGGGAAATGGACGAGTCTTACTTTCTGGTTGTTTGGCCCCGTCAAAGAGTTTGGGGTCATTTTTGGGCTGGAAGAAGTCCGTTTTTTTTTTTTGTTGCTGTTGTTTTTTTTCTTTTTTAACCTCAGGTGTCACACCAAATGAGGGATTCCAGAGTAGAGCCCTGGGGAGGGGCGACTGGACAATCAGAAATCTGGTTAAACATTGGGACTTGGGACATATCAAGCCCATTATGACATCTAATGGTCCAGCCACTGAGAGGACTTACTAGAGGACAGGACTCATGCTGAAAGTCACAATGTTTGTGTATGCTCTCGTCGCACTCAAGAATGGGCGGGGCCTCAGGGTGAATGCTGGTTTCTCCTACACTGAAAGTTGGACAACGTGCCAACCACAAGGGTTCTTGCCATGGGTAAAGAGGAGTTCTGATTTCTACATCACACTCACCCCTGGACTGTGATTGGAGATAAGGTCTCGGTTCTGAAGCCTGAAAACTGAGGTAGGGAAGAGATGATGACCTAAGGCCATGGCGGGTTTTATGTGCTCAGTGTGCGGTCAGCTTTCTGGGTGTTGGTCAGGAGGTCCGGGCTCAGGTTGTGTTTGACAGTGCATTAGTGCCCAGGTTAGACTATAATTTGGGTAAAGTTGAGTGCTGTGTAGGTTTACCCTCATTTAAGGTGCCTGGGCAGCTCATGACGCAATAATTTTTTTTTCTAGACGGCAGGCAGAGTGCTGCATTTTGGGTCCGGAATTGCCAAACTTGAGGGCTTCGGAACCAGGAGTGTGAGGACGGAAGTCTGAGAAGACAAGCTAGACTTGGGTTTCAGGGGTAGGGCACGGCATGTACCCCCTGCAGATCTGAAAAATATCTCATGCATCTGAAGTCAGGGCAAGGATCAGACTTTGGCTCAGGTTGGAGATTCTGAGCATGACGGCCGCTTCTTGAAGGGAGCGGAATCTCGATTTCATTGAGGTTTTTCCACGTTGGGAGTTGTGGGATGCCCCCTTCAAGGATTCCTACTGCAGGACAATTAAGACCTCTTGGACAGCTCCAGGACATCCCATATGGAATGACTCCAGAGCACCGTTCACGGATGGATACCTGTGAAGCCCGCCTCGCATTCCAATTGTCTCCTAGCAACAAGACAGTTTAGATCTGATGGCGTTGCGGGAGCAACCGGCGTGGCTGAGTTGAAATGGACTTTCCTGAGGATGGGTCCTAATGTGTTTTTGTGTCCATGAGGGCCTTGGAATGGGGCGGTGGCACCGGGACCCTGAAGTACTCTCCTAAGCTTTGGACATGGCTCCCATGCACAGGTTTCCTTGTGGAGACGAATGAGTTCTGATGGGTGCCTCAGGAAAACGCCTATGTGGTATTGGAATCAGGCTTTTGAGGACACATGCCTTTAACCCAAAGCAATGGATCCTATTATGGCCTAGGGTCATGTCTGGTTCAATCTTCTTCTCTGGAGACATCCATCTATGGTATGAGTGGAGGTCGATTATCAGCTGGTGTCAGACAGCCCTTGTTTGTTCTGGGCGACCTACACTATTGGTATGGCCTCAGGGACTTTGGAGGTTTCTCCAAATTTGTACGATTTTGGACCATGGAATAGGCAGAATTCCCATGGATTGGTAGGCACAGTCCTAATGTGTGGCTCCAGGGGCCCAGCCTGGAGGTTGTGTGGCCCAAGACTTTGAGGAAACAAGTCTGAAAACACAAACTCAGCTTAGTTTTTGGGACGTAGGTATGGCAGGCCCGATCTACAAACCATGAGAAGAACTCTTCAGGATACGAAGAAAGTGCTAGTCTGAGGCGCTTGCTCAGACTTTTGTCTCTGGATTTTGTATCAGCGATGGCCATGGAATGTCGGGGAGGCCTCATGGGCCATGGACGAATCTTCCCCCTGAGGATTTGGCCTGATTCCCAATTGCTTTTCGTCAATCTGTGGGATGGAAGGACTCATTTCAGTTTTGTTACCTCAGGTGTCCTACCAAAAGAAGAATTCCAAAGCAAAGCCGTGGGGAAGACTGAAGGGACAACCTGAACTATGGTTAAAAATTGGGGCCTAGGGGCATGGCAAGCCCAATATGATATCTCTTCATCCAGCCACTGAGTGGCCTTACTTGAGGACTGGGCTCAGCCTGAGGGTCACAATGTGTGTTTGTGAACAATGTGGCCCGCGAGCATGGGCGGGGCCTCATGGTCCACACTGGTTTCAACTACACTGAACGTTGGACAACATGCCAACCACAAGGTTTCTTGCCATGGGGAAGGTGTTCTTATTTCTGCATCACCTTCAACCCTGGGCAGTGATTGGAGATAAGGTCTAGGTTCTGAAACCTGTAAACTGAGGTTGGGAAGAGATGACGACCTAAGGCCATGGCGGCTCGATGTGCTCAGTGTGCGGGCAGCTGTCTGGGAGGGGCCAGGGGGTCCAGGCTCAGGCTGTGTCAAAAAGGGCATTAGTGCCCTGGTCAGCCTATGTATTTGGGGTACAGCCAAGGTCGGTGCAGGTTGATCCTCATTTGGGGTTACTGGGTAGCCCCAGAGGACAATGTTTTTTTCTGGAGGGCCGACAGAGTGCTGCATTGTTGTTCTGGATTGCCAAACTGGAAAGCTTGTGGGCCAGTAGTCTGACGACAAAAGTCTGAGAACACAAGCAAGGTTTAGGTTTCTGTGTCAGGCCATGGCAGGCACAATCTACAGACCTGAATCGAGATCTCGTGCATCCGAAGTCAGGGCGAGGATCAGACGATCGCTCAGGTTGGAGTTTCTGTCCCTATTGGGCCCTTCATCAATGGGGGGGGGCATCACGAGGCCACGGGTGTTTTCCCACGATGGGAGTTGTGAGAAGCTCCAAACTGAAGAGAGTCTTCTGCAGGACAATTGAGACCTGTTGTTTGGCTCCAGGCCAATGATTCTGAGCAGGGTTCTAAGGATGGATGGCTGGGTAGCCCTCCTCGCATTCCAATTGTCTCCTAGCAACAAGACAGGTTAGATCTCCTGGATCTGTGGGGAGCAACCGAGGACGCTGAGTTGAAATGGACACCCCTGGGGATGGGTCCTAACGTGCTTTTTTGTCTATGGAGACCTTGGAATTAAGCGGTGGCCTTGGGGCCCTGAAGGGTTCTCCTAAATAGAGGCTTTGACACAGCTCCAACGTGCAAGGTTCCCATGTGTAGATGAGATGTTTTCTGATGGGTGAGTCAAGAAACAGCTAGATTCTGATTTGGGAAATCCAGGCCTCTGAGGAGAGATGCCTGGAAACCAAAGCAATGGATCGGATTAGTGCCTAGGGGCCTGTTCTTTCCTTTTTACCTATGGGGACATCTGCTATGGGTCTGAGTGGAGGTAGGTGCTCAGTTGGGCTCAGATTGCCCATGTTTTTCCCGGGAAGCCACCATTATTGAGATGGATCAGGGACTTTGGAGGTTTATTCTATTAGAAGGGTTGTGGCCATTGGAATGGGCACACACAATTCCCTTGGAGAGGGCCAGTAATGTCCTCAGGTTTGGCTCCAGGGGCCTGAGCCTGTAGGTTGT
The DNA here is from genome assembly GCF_964662115.1 of Mustela nivalis. Lineage (NCBI taxonomy): Eukaryota > Metazoa > Chordata > Mammalia > Carnivora > Mustelidae > Mustela > Mustela nivalis. The sequence goes on from NW_028135482.1 coordinate 98,595, forward strand.
GTAGGCCAGGGCTGTTTGGACAGTTGTCTGAAAACACACACTCGGCTTATGTTTCAGGTCATAGGTATGGCAGGACTGATCTACAGAAGATGAGAACTCTTCGGGATTTGAAAGAAGGGCGAGTGTGATGCTCCTGTTCAAGTTTTTGTCTCTGGATATCGTGTCACTCATGGTCGTGGAATTTCTGGGTGACTTCATGGGAAATGGACGAGTCTTACTCTCAGGTGTTTTGGCCCCGTCCAAAGAGTTTGGTGTCATTCTGTGGGCTGGAAGAAGTCCTTTTTTTTGTTGCTGTTGTTGTTGTTTTCTTTTTTAACTTCAGGTTTCCCACCAAATGAGGGATTCCAGAGTATGTATGCCCTCATCGCACTCAAGAATGGGCGGGGCCTCAGAGTGAATGCTGGTTTCTCCTACACTGAATGTTGGACAACGTGCCAACCACAAGGGTTCCTGCCATGGGTAAGGAGGATTTCTGATTTCTGCATCACACTCACACCTGGGCAGTGACTGGAGATAAGGTCTCGGTTCTGAAGCCTGAAAACTGAGGTAGGGAAGAGATGATGACCTAAGGCCATGGCGGGTTTTATGTGCTCAGTGTGCGGTCAGCTTTCTGGGTGTTGGTCAGGAGGTCCGGGCTCAGGTTGTGTTCGACAGTGCATTAGTGCCCAGGTTAGACTATATAATTTGGGTAAAGTCGAGTGCTGTGTAGGTTTACCCTCATTTAAGGTGCCTGGGCAGCTCATGAGGCAATAATTTTTTTTCTAGAGGGCAGGCAGAGTGCTGCATTGTGAGTCCGGAATTGCCAAACTTGAGGGCTTCGGGGCCAGGAGTGTGAGGACGGAAGTCTGAGAAGACAAGCTAGACTTGTGTTACAGGGCGAGGGCACGGCAGGTACCCCCTGCAGATCTGAACCAATATCTCATGCATCTGAAGTCAGGGCGAGGATCAGACGTTGGCTCTGGTTGGAGTTTCTGTGTATGACGGCCGTTTCATGAAGGGAGCGGAATCTCGAGGCCATTGAGGTTTTCCCACGTTGGGAGTTGTGGGATGCCCCCTAAAAGGATTCCTTCTGCGGGACAATTGAGACCTGTTGGACAGCTCCAGGACATCCCATATGGAATGACTCCAGAGCACCGTTCGCGGATGGATGCCTGGGAAGCCCGCCTCGCATTCCAATTGTCTCCTAGCAACAAGACAGTTTAGATCTGATGGCTCTGCCGGAGTGCCGGGGTGTCTGAGTTGAAATGGACTTTCGTGAGGATGGTTCCTAATGTGTTTTTGTGTCCATGAGGGCCTTGGAATGGGGCGGTGGCACCGGGATCCTGAAGTACTCTCCTAAGCTTTGGACATGGCTCCCATGCACAGGTTTCCTTGTGGAGATGAGATGAGTACTGATGGGTGCCTCAGGAAAACACATATGCTCGTATTGGAATCAGGCTTTTGAGGACACATGCCTGTAACCCAAAGCAATGGATCCTATTATGGCCTAGGGTCCTGTCTGGTTCAATCTTCTTCTCTGGAGACATCCATCTATGGTATGAGTGGAGGTCGATTATCAGCTGGTGTCAGACAGCCCTTGTTTTTTCTGGGCGACCTACACTATTGGGTTGGCCTCAGGGATTTTGGAGGTTTCTCCTAATTAGTACGATTTTGGACCATGGAATGGGCAGAATTCCCATGGATTGGTAGGCACAGTCCGAATGTGTGGCTCCAGGGGCCCCGGCTGGAGGGTGTGTGGCCCAAGACTTTGAGGACAGAATTCTGAAAACACAAACTCAGCTTAGGTTTGGGGACGTAGGTATGGCAGGCCCGATCGACAAACCATGAGAAGAACTCTTCAGGATATGAAGAAAGTGCGAGTATGAGGCGCTTGCTCAGGCTTTTGTCTCTGGATTTTGTATCAGCGATGGCCGTGGAATGTCGGGGAGGCCTCATGGGCCATGGACGAATCTTCCTCTCTGGGGATTTGGCCCGATTCGCAATTGCTTTTCGTCAATCTGTGGGATGGGAGGACTCATTTCAGTTTTGTTACCTCAGGTGTCCCACCAAAAGAGGAATTCCAAAGCCATGCCGTGGGGAAGATGGAAGGGACACTCCGAACTATGGTTAAAAATTGGGGCCTAGGGGCATGGCAAGCCCAATATGCTATCTCTTCATCCAGCCACTTAGTGGCCTTACTTGAGGACTGGGCTCAGCCTGAGCGTCACAATGTGTGTTTGTGACCAATGTGGCCCGTGAGCATGGGCGGGGCCTCATGGGCCACACTGGTTTCAACTACACTGAACGTTGGACAACATGCCAACCACAAGGTTTCTTGCAATGGGGAAGGAGTTCTGATTTCTGCATCACCTTCAACCCTGGGCAGTGATTGGAGATAAGGTCTAGGTTCTGAAACCTGTAAACTGAGGTTGGGAAGAGATGACGACCTAAGGCCATGGCGGCTCGATGAGCGCAGTGTGCGGCCAGCTGTCTGGGAGGGTCCAGGGGGTCCAGGCTCAGGCTGTGTCAGAAAGGGCATTAGTGCCCTGGTCAGCCTATGTATTTGGGGTACAGCCAAGGTCGGTGCAGGTTGATCCTCATTTGGGGTTACTGGGTATCCCCAAAGGACAATATTTTTCTTCTGGAGGGCCAGCAGAGTGCTGCATTGTAGTTCTGGATTGCCAACTGGAGGGCTTGTGGGCCAGTAGTCTGACGACAAAAGTCTGAGAACACAAGCTAGGCTTAGGTTTCTGGGTGAGGCCATGGCAGGCACAATCTACAGACCTGAATCGAGATCTCGTGCATCTGAAGTCAGGGCGAGGATCAGATGATCGCTCAGGTTGGAGTTTCTGACCCTGATGGCCCCTTCATGAATGGGGGGGGCATCACGAGGCCATGGGTGTTTTCCCACGATGGGAGTTGTGAGAAGCTCCAAACTGCAGAGAGTCTTCCGCAGAACAATTGAGACCAGTTGTTTGGCTCCAGGCCAATGATTCTGAGCAGGGTTCTAAGGATGGATGGATGGGTAGCCCACCTCGCATTCCAATTGTCTCCTCGCAACAGATCTCCTGGATCTGTGGGGAGCAACCGAGGACGCTGAATTGAAATGGACACCCCTGGGGATGGGTCCTAATGTGCTTTGTGTCTATGGAGACCTTGGTATGAAGCGGTGGCACTGGGGCCTCAGAGGGTTCTCCTAAACAGAGGCTTTGACACAGCTCCAACGTGCAAGTTTCCCATGTGTAGATGAGATGTTTTCTGATGGGTGAGTCAAGAAACAGCTATATGCTGATTTTGAAATCCATGCCTCTGAGGAGAGATGCCTTGAAACTAAAGCAATGGATCTTATTAGTGCCTAGGGGCCTGTTCTTTACTTTTTACCTCTGGGGACATCTGTCTATGGGTCTGAGTGCAGGTAGGTGCTCAGTTGGGCTCAGATTGCCCCTGTTTTTCCTGGGAAGCCACCACTATTGAGATGGAGCAGGGACTTTGGAGGTTTATCCTATTAGAAGGGTTGTGGCCATTGGAATGGGCAAACACAATTCCCTTGGAGAGGGCAAGTACAGTCCTCAGGTTTGGCTCCAGGGGCCTGAGCCTGTAGGTTGTGTAGGCGAGGGCTGTTTGGACAGTTGTCTGAAAACACAAACTCGGCTTATGTTTCGGGTCATAGGTATGGCAGGACTGATCTACAGACCATGAGGACAACTCTTCGGGATTTGAAAGAAGGGCGAGTGTGAGGCTCCTGCTCAAGTATTTGTCTCTGGATATCGTGTCACTCATGGTCGTGAAATTTCTGGGTGACTTCCTGGGAAATGGACGAGTCTTACTCTCTGGTGGTTTGGCCCCGTCCAAATAGTTTGGGGTTATTCTGTGGCCTGAAGAAGTCCGTTTTTTGTTGTTGTTGTTGTTGTTGTTGTTGCTGTTGTTTTTTTCATTTTTAACCTCAGGTGTCCCACCGAATGAGGGATTCCAGAGTAGAGCCCTGGGGAGGGGCGACTGGACAATCAGAAATCTGGTTAAAAATTGGGGCCTAGGGACATGTCAAGCCCATTATGACATCTAATGGTCCAGCCACTGAGAGTACTTACTAGAGGACAGGACTCATGCTGAAGGTCACAATGCGTGTGTATGCCTTCGTCGCACTCAAGAATGGGCGGGGCCTCAGGGTGAATGCTGGTTTCTCCTACACTGAAGGTTGGACAACGTGCCAACCACAAGGGTTCTTGCCATGGGTAAGGCTGAGTTCTGATTTCTGCATCACACTCATCGCTGGGCAGTGATTGGAGATAAGGTCTCGGTTCTGAAGCCTGAAAACTGAGATAGGGAAGAGATGATGACCTAAGGCCATGGCGGGTTTTATGTGCTCAGTGTGCGGTCAGCTTTCTGGGTGTTGGTCAGGAGGTCCGGGCTCAGGTTGTGTTCGACAGTGCATTAGTGCCCAGGTTAGACTATATAATTTGGGTAAAGTCGAGTGCTGTGTAGGTTTACCCTCATTTAAGGTGCCTGGGCAGCTCATGAGGCAATAATTTTTTTTCTAGAGGGCAGGCAGAGTGCTGCATTGTGGGTCCGGAATTGCCAAACTTGAGGGCTTCGGGGCCAGGAGTGTGAGGACGGACGTCTTAGAAGACAAGCTAGACTTGGGTTTCAGGGCAAGGGCACGGCAGGTACCCCCTGCAGATCTGAACCAATATCTCATGCATCTGAATTCAGGGCGAGGATCAGACGTTGGCTCAGGTTGGAGTTTCTGAGCATGACGGCTGCTTCATGAAGGAAGCGGGATCTCGAGGCCATTGAGGTTTTCCCACGTTGGGAGTTGTGGGATGCCCCCTTCAAGGATTCCTTCTGCGAGACAATTGAGACCTGTTGGACAGCTCCAGGACATCCCATATGGAATGACTCCAGAGCACCGTTCGGGGATGGATGCCTGGGAAGCCCGCCTCGCATTCCAATTGTCTCCTAGCAACAAGACAGTTTAGATCTGATGGCTCTACGGGAGCAACCGGGGCGGCTGAGTTTAAATGGACTTTCGTGAGGATGGGTCCTAATGTGTTTTTGTGTCCATGAGGGCCTTGGAATGGGGCGGTGGCACCGGGACCCTGAAGTACTCTCCTAAGCTTTGGACATGGCTTCCATGCACAGGTTTCCTTCTGGAGGTGAGATGAGTTCTGATGGGTGCCTAAGGAAACACCTATGCTCGTATTGGAATCAGGCTTTTGAGGACACATGCCTGTAACCCAAAGCAATGGATCCTATTATGGCCTAGGTTCCTGTCTGGTTCAATCTTCTTCTCTGGGGACATCCATCTATGGTATGAGTGGAGGTCGATTATCAGCTAGCGTTAGACAGCCCTTGTTTGTTCCGGGCGACCTACACTATTGGGATGGCCTCAGGGACTTTGGAGGTTTCTCCTAATTTGTACGATTTTGGACCATGGAAAGGGCAGAATTCCCATGGATTGGTAGGCACAGTCCTAATGTGTGCCTCCAGGGGCCCAGCCTGGATGGTGTGGGGCCCAAGACTTTGAGGACAGAATTCTGAAAACACAAACTCAGCTTAGGTTTGGGGACGTAGGTATGGCAGGCCCGATCGACAAACCATGAGAAGAACTCTTTAGGATATGGAGAAAGTGCGAGTCTGAGGCGCTTGCTCAGGTTTTTGTCTCTGGATTTTGTATCAGCGATGGCCGTGGAATGTCGGGGAGGCCTCATGGGCCATGGACGAATCTTACTCTCTGAGGATTTGGCCTGATTCCCAATTGCTTTTCGTCAATCTGTGGGATGGGAGGTCTCCTTTCAGTTTTGTTACCTCAGGTGTCCCACCAAAAGAGGAATAACAAAGCCAAGCCTTGAGGAAGACTGAAGGGACAACCCGAACTATGGTTAAAAATTGGGGCCTACGGGCATGGCAAGCCCAATATGCTATCTCTTCATCCAGTCACTGAGTGGCCTTACTTGAGGACTGGGCTCAGCCTGAGCGTCACAATGTGTGTTTGTGACCAATGTGGCCCATGAGCATGGGCGGGGCCTCATGGGCCACACTGGTTTCAACTACACTGAACGTTGGACAACATGCCAACCACAAGGTTTCTTGCCATGGGGAAGGAGTTCTGATTTCTGCATCACCTTCAACCCTGGGCAGTGATTGGAGATATGGCCTAGGTTCTGAAACCTTAAACCCGAGGTTGGGAAGAGATGACGACCTAAGGCCATGGCGGCTCGATGTGCTCAGTGTGCGGCCAGCTGTCTGGGAGGGGCCAGGGGGTCCAGGCTCAGGCTGTGTCAAAAAGGGCATTAGTGCCCTGGTCAGCCTATGTATTTGGGGTACAGCCAAGGTCGGAGCAGGTTGATCCTCATTTGGGGTTAATGGGTAGCCCCAGAGGACAATATTTTTCTTCTGGAGGGCCGGCAGAGTGCTGCATTGTAGTTCTGAATTGCCAAACTGGAGGGCTTGTGGGCCAGTAGTCTGACGACAAAAGTCTGAGAACACAAGCTATGCTTAGGTTTCTGGGTGAGGCCATGGCAGGCACAATCTACAGACCTGAATCGAGATCTCGTGCATCTGAAGTCAGGGCGAGGATCAGATGATCGCTCAGGTTGGAGTTTCTGACCCTGATGGCCCCTTCATGAATGGGGGGGGCATCACGAGGCCATGGGTGTTTTCCCAAGATGGGAGTTGTGAGAAGCTCCAAACTGCAGAGAGTCTTCTGCAGGACAATTGAGACCTGTTGTTTGGCTCTAGGCCAATGATTCTGAGCAGGGTTCTAAGGATGGAATGCTGGATAGCCCACCTCGCATTCCAATTGTCTCCTCGCAACAAGACAGGTTAGATCTCCTGGATCTGTGGGGAGCAACCGAGGACGCTGAGTTGAAATGGACACCCCTGGGGATGGGTCCTAACGTGCTTTTGTGTCTATGGAGACCTTGGAATGAAGCGGTGGCACTGGGGCCCTAAATGGTTCTCCTAAACAGAGGCTTGGACACAGCTCCAACGTGCAAGTTTCCCATGTGTAGATGAGATGTTTTCTGATGGGTGAGTCAAGAAACAGCTATATGCTGCTTTTGAAATCCAGACCTCTGAGGAGAGATGCCTGGAAACCAAACAATGGATCTGATTAGTGCCTAGGGGCCTGTTCTTTCCTTCATACCTCTGGGGACATCTGTCTATGGGTCTGAGTGCTGGTAGGTGCTCAGTTGGGCTCAGATTGCCCCTGTTTTTCCTGGGAAGCCACCACTATTGAGATGGATCAGGGACTTTGGAGGTTTATCCTATTAGAAGTGTTGTGGCCATTGGAATGGGCACACACAATTCCCTTGGAGAGGGCAAGTACAGTCCTCAGGTTTGGCTCCAGGGGCCTGAGCCTGTAGGTTGTGTAGGCCAGGGCTATTTGTACAGTTGTCAGAAAACACAAACTCGGCTTATGTTTCGGGTAATAGGTATGGCAGGACTGATCTACAGACCATGAGGAGAACTCTTCGGGATTTGAAAGAAGGGCTAGTATGAGGCTCCTGCTCAAGTTTTTGTCTCTGGATATCGTGTCACTCATGGTCGTGGAATTTCTGGGTGACTTCATGGGAAATGGACTAGTCTTACTCTCTGGTGGTTTGGACCCGTCCAAAGAGTTTTGGGTCATTCTGTGGGCTGGAAGAAGTCCGTTTTTTTTTTGTTGTTGTTGTTTTCTTTTTTAACCTAAGGTGTCCCACCAAATGAGGGATTCCCTAGTAGAGCCCTGGGGAGGGGCGATTGGACAATCAGAAATCTGGTTAAAAATTGGGGCCTAGAAACATGTCAAGCCCATTATGACATCTAATGGTCCAGCAACTGAGAGGACTTACTAGAGGACAGGACTCATGCTGAGGGTCACAATGCGTGTGTATGCCCTCGTCGCACTCAAGGATGGGCGGGGCCTCAGGGTGAATGCTGGTTTCTCCTACACTGAAGGTTGGACAACGTGCCAACCACAAGGGTTCTTGCCATGGGTAAGGAGGAGTTATGATTTCTGCATCACACTCACCCCTGGGCAGTGATTGGAGATAAGGTCTCGGGTCTGAAGCCTGAAAACTGAGGTAGGGAAGAGATGATGACCTTAGGCCATGGCGGGTTTTATGTGCTCAGTGTTTGGTCAGCTTTCGGGTGTTGGTCAGGAGGTCTGGTCTCAGGTTGTGTTTGACAGTGCATTAGTGCCCAGGTTAGACTATATAATTTGGGTAAAGTCGAGTGCTGTGTAGGTTTACCCTCATTTAAGGTGCCTGGGCAGCTCATGAGGCAATAATTTTTTTTCTAGAGGGCAGGCAGAGTGCTGCATTGTGGGTCCGGAATTGCCAAACTTGAGGGCTTCGGGGCCAGGAGTGTGAGGACGGAAGTCTGAGAAGACAAGCTAGACTTGTGTTTCAGGGCGAGGGCACGGCAGGTACCCCCTGCAGATCTGAACCAATATCTCATGCATCTGATGTCAGGGCGAGGATCAGACGTTGGCTCAGTTTGGAGTTTCTGAGCATGATGGCCGCTTCATGAAGGGAGCGGAATCTCGAGGCCATTGAGGTTTTCCCACGTTGGGAGTTGTGGGATGCCCACTTCAAGGATTCCTTCTGCGAGACAATTGAGACCTGTTGGACAGCTCCAGGACATCCCATATGGAATGACTCCAGAGCACCGTTCGGGGATGGATGCCTGGGAAGCCCGCCTCGCATTCCAATTGTCTCCTAGCAACAAGACAGTTTAGATCTGATGGCTCTACGGGAGCAACCGGGGCGGCTGAGTTTAAATGGACTTTCGTGAGGATGGGTCCTAATGTGTTTTTGTGTCCATGAGGGCCTTGGAATGGGGCGGTGGCACCGGGACCCTGAAGTACTCTCCTAAGCTTTGGACATGGCTCCCATGCACAGGTTTCCTTCTGGAGGTGAGATGAGTTCTGATGGGTGCCTAAGGAAACCCCTATGCTCGTATTGGAATCAGGCTTTTGAGGACACATGCCTGTAACCCAAAGCAATGGATCCTATTATGGCCTAGGTTCCTGTCTGGTTCAATCTTCTTCTCTGGGGACATCCATCTATGGTATGAGTGGAGGTCGATTATCAGCTGGTGTCAGACAGCCCTTGTTTGTTCCGGGCGACCTACACTATTGGGATGGCCTCAGGGACTTTGGAGGTTTCTCCTAATTTGTACGATTTTGGACCATGGAAAGGGCAGAATTCCCATGGATTGGTAGGCACAGTCCTAATGTGTGCCTCCAGGGGCCCAGCCTGGATGGTGTGGGGCCCAAGACTTTGAGGACAGAATTCTGAAAACACAAACTCAGCTTAGGTTTGGGGACGTAGGTATGGCAGGCCCGATCTACAAACCATGAGAAGAACTCTTCAGGATATGGAGAAAGTGCGAGTCTGAGGCGCTTGCTCAGGTTTTTGTCTCTGGATTTTGTATCAGCGATGGCCGTGGAATGTCGGGGAGGCCTCATGGGCCATGGACGAATCTTCCTCTCTGAGGATTTGGCCCGATTCCCAATTGCTTTTCGTCAATCTGTGGGATGGGAGGTCTCCTTTCAGGTTTGTTACCTCAGGTGTCCCACCAAAAGAGGAATAACAAAGCCAAGCCGTGGGGAAGACTGAAGGGACAACCCGAACTATGGTTAAACATTGGGGCCTAGGGGCATGGCAAGCCCAATATGCTATCTCTTCATCCAGCCACTGAGTGGCCTTACTTGAGGACTGGGCTCAGCCTGAGCGTCACAATGTGTGTTTGTGACCAATGTGGCCCATGAGCATGGGCGGGGCCTCATGGGCCACACTGGTTTCAACTACACTGAACGTTGGACAACATGCCAACCACAAGGTTTCTTGCCATGGGGAAGGAGTTCTGATTTCTGCATCACCTTCAACCCTGGGCAGTGATTGGAGATATGGCCTAGGTTCTGAAACCTTAAACCCGAGGTTGGGAAGAGATGAAGACCTAAGGCCATGGCGGCTCGATGTGCTCAGTGTGCGGCCAGCTGTCTGGGAGGGGCCAGGGGGTCCAGGCTCAGGCTGTGTCAGAAAGGGCATTAGTGCCCTGGTCAGCCTATGTATTTGGGGTACAGCCAAGGTCGGTGCAGGTTGATCCTCATTTGGGGTTACTGGGTATCCCCAAAGGACAATATTTTTCTTCTGGAGGGCCAGCAGAGTGCTGCATTGTAGTTCTGGATTGCCAAACTGGAGGGCTTGTGGGCCAGTAGTCTGACGACAAAAGTCTGAGAACACAAGCTAGGCTTAGGTTTCTGGGTGAGGCCATGGCAGGCACAATCTACAGACCTGAATCGAGATCTCGTGCATCTGAAGTCAGGGCGAGGATCAGATGATCGCTCAGGTTGGAGTTTCTGTCCCTGATGGCTCCTTCATGAATGGGGGGGGCATCACGAGGCCATGGGTGTTTTCCCACGATGGGAGTTGTGAGAAGCTCCAAACTGCAGAGAGTCTTCCGCAGAACAATTGAGACCAGTTGTTTGGCTCCAGGCCAATGATTCTGAGCAGGGTTCTAAGGATGGATGGCTGGGTAGCTCACCTCGCATTCCAATTGTCTCCTCGCAACAAGACAGGTTAGATCTCCTGGATCTGTGGGGAGCAACCGAGGACGCTGAGTTGAAATGGACACCCCTGGGCATGGGTCCTAACGTGCTTTTGTGTCTATGGAGACCTTGAAATGAAGCGGTGGCACTGGGGCCCTAAATGGTTCTCCTAAACAGAGGCTTTGACACAGCTCCAACGTGCAAGTTTCCCATGTGTAGATGAGATGTTTTCTGATGGGTGAGTCAAGAAACAGCTATATGCTGCTTTTGAAATCCAGGCCTCTGAGGAGAGATGCCTGGAAACCAAAGCAATGGATCTGATTAGTGCCTAGGGGCCTGTTCTTTCCTTTTTACCTCTGGGGACATCTGTCTATGGGTCTGAGTGCAGGTAGGTGCTCAGTTGGGCTCAGATTGCCCCTGTTTTTCCTGGGAAGCCACCACTATTGAGATGGATCAGGGACATTGGAGGTTTATCCTATTAGAATGGTTGTGGCCATTGGAATGGGCACACACAATTCCCTTGGAGAAGGCAAGTACAGTCCTCAGGTTTGGCTCCAGGGGCCTGAGCCTGTAGGTCGTGTAGGCCAGGGCTGTTTGGACAGTTGTCTGAAAACACAAACTCGGCTTATGTTTCGGGTCATAAGTATGGCAGGACTGATTTACAGGCCATGAGGAGAACTCTTCGGGATTTGAAAGAAGGGCGAGTGTGAGGCTCCTGCTCAAGTTTTTTTCTCTGGATATCGTGTCACTCATGGTCGTGGAATTTCTGGGTGACTTCATGGGACATGGACGTGTCTTACTCTCTGGTGGTTTGGCCCCGTCCAAATAGTTTGGAGTCATTCTGTGGGCTGGAAGAAGTTCGTTTTTTTTTGTTGTTGTTGTTATTGTTGTTGTTGCTGTTGTTTTTTTCTTTTTTAACCTCAGGTGTCCCACCGAATGAGGGATTCCAGAGTAGAGCCCTGGGGAGGGGCGACTGGACAATCAGAAATCTGGTTAAAAATTGGGGCCTAGGGACATGTCAAGCCCATTATGACATCTAATGGTCCAGCCACTGAGAGGACTTACTAGAGGACAGGACTCATGCTGAGGGTCACAATACGTGTGTATGCCCTAGTCGCACTCAAGAATGGGCGGGGCCTCAGGGTGAATGCTTGTTTCTCCTACAGTGAAGGTTGGACAACGTGCCAACCACAAGGGTTCTTGCCATGGGTAAGGCTGAGTTCTGATTTCTGCATCACACTCACCCCTGGGCAGTGATTGGAGATAAGGTCTCGGTTCTGAAGCCTGAAAACTGAGATAGGGAAGAGATGATGACCTAAGGCCATGGCGGGTTTTATGTGCTCAGTGTGCGGTCAACTTTCTGGGTGTTGGTCAGGAGGTCCGGGCTCAGGTTGTGTTCGACAGTGCATTAGTGCCCAGGTTAGACTATATAATTTGGGTAAAGTCGAGTGCTGTGTAGGTTTACCCTCATTTAAGGTGCCTGGGCAGCTCATGAGGCAATAATTTTTTTTCTAGAGGGCAGGCAGAGTGCTGCATTGTGGGTCCGGAATTGCCAAACTTGAGGGCTTCGGGGCCAGGAGTGTGAGGACGAACGTCTTAGAAGACAAGCTAGACTTGGGTTTCAGGGCAAGGGCACGGCAGGTACCCCCTGCAGATCTGAACCAATATCTCATGCATCTGAAGTCAGGGCGAGGATCAGACGTTGGCTCAGGTTGGAGTTTCTGAGCATGAAGTCTGCTTCATGAAGGGAGCGGGATCTCGAGGCCATTGAGGTTTTCCCACGTTGGGAGTTGTGGGATGCCCCCTTCAAGGATTCCTTCTGCGAGACAATTGAGACCTGTTGGACAGCTCCAGGACATCCCATATGGAATGACTCCAGAGCACCGTTCGCGGATGGATGCCTGGGAAGCCTGCCTCGCATTACAATTGTCTCCTAGCAACAAGACAGTTTAGATCTGATGGCTCTACGGGAGCAACCGGGGCGGCTGAGTTTAAATGGACTTTCGTGAGGATGGGTCCTAATGTGTTTTTGTGTCCATGAGGGCCTTGGAATGGGGCGGTGGCACCGGGACCCTGAAGTACTCTCCTAAGCTTTGGACATGGCTCCCATGCACAGGTTTCCTTCTGGAGGTGAGATGAGTTCTGATGGGTGCTTAAGGAAACCCCTATGCTCGTATTGGAATCAGGCTTTTGAGGACACATGCCTGTAACCCAAAGCAATGGATCCTATTATGGCCTAGGTTCCTGTCTGGTTCAATCTTCTTCTCTGGGGACATCCATCTATGGTATGAGTGGAGGTCGATTATCAGCTAGCGTTAGACAGCCCTTGTTTGTTCCGGGCGACCTACACTATTGGGATGGCCTCAGGGACTTTGGAGGTTTCTCCTAATTTGTACGATTTTGGACCATGGAAAGGGCAGAATTCCCATGGATTGGTAGGCACAGTCCTAATGTGTGCCTCCAGGGGCCCAGCCTGGATGGTGTGGGGCCCAAGACTTTGAGGACAGAATTCTGAAAACACAAACTCAGCTTAGGTTTGGGGACGTAGGTATGGCAGGCCCGATCTACAAACCATGAGAAGAACTCTTCAGGATATGGAGAAAGTGCGAGTCTGAGGCGCTTGCTCAGGTTTTTGTCTCTGGATTTTGTATCAGCGATGGCCGTGGTATGTCGGGGAGGCCTCATGGGCCATGGACGAATCTTCCTCTCTGAGGATTTGGCCCGATTCCCAATTGCTTTTCGTCAATCTGTGGGATGGGAGGTCTCCTTTCAGGTTTGTTACCTCAGGTGTCCCAACAAAAGAGGAATAACAAAGCCAAGCCGTGGGGAAGACTGAAGGGACAACCCGAACTATGGTTAAAAATTGGGTGTTAGGGGCATGGCAAGCCCAATATGCTATCTCTTCATCCAGTCACTGAGTGGCCTTACTTGAGGACTGGGCTCAGCCTGAGGGTCACAATGAGTGTTTGTGACCAATGTGTCCCATGAGCATGGGCGGAGCCTCATGGGCCACACTGGTTTCAACTACACTGAACGTTGGACAACATGCCAACCACAAAGTTTCTTGCCATGGGGAAGGAGTTCTGATTTCTGCATCACCTTCAACCCTGGGCAGTGATTGGAGATATGGCCTAGGTTCTGAAACCTTAAACCTGAGGTTGGGAAGAGATGACGACCTAAGGCCATGGCGGCTCGATGTGCTCAGTGTGCGGCCAGCTGTCTGGGAGGGGCCAGGGGGTCCAGGCTCAGGCTGTGTCAGAAATGGCATTAGTGCCCTGGTCAGCCTATGTATTTGGGGTACAGCCAAGGACGTTGAGGTTGATCCTCATTTGGGGTTACTGGGTAGCCCCAGAGGACAATGTTTTTCTTCTGGAGGGTCGGCAGAGTGCTGCATTGTAGTTCTGAATTGCCAAACTGGAGGGCTTGTGGGCCAGTAGTCTGACGACAAAAGTCTTAGGTTTCTGGGTGAGGCCATGGCAGGCACAATCTACAGACCTGAATCGAGATCTCGTGCATCTGAAGTCAGGGCGAGGATCAGATGATCGCTCAGGTTGGAGTTTCTGACCCTGATGGCCCCTTCATGAATGGGGCGGGCATCACGAGGCCATGGGTGATTTCCCACGATGGGAGTTGTGAGAAGCTCCAAACTGCAGAGAGTCTTCTGCAGGACAATTGAGACCTGTTGTTTGGCTCAGGCCAATGATTCTGAGCAGGGTTCTAAGGATGGATGGCTGGGTAGCCCACCTCGCATTCCAATTGTCTCCTCGCAACAAGACAGGTTAGATCTCCTGGATCTGTGGGGAGCAACCGAGGACGCTGAGTTGAAATGGACACCCCTGGGGATGGGTCCTAACGTGCTTTTGTGTCTATGGAGACCTTGGAATGAAACGGTGGCACTGGGGCCCTAAATGGTTCTACTAAACAGAGGCTTTGACACAGCTCCAACGTGCAAGTTTCCCATGTGTAGATGAGATGTTTTCTGATGGGTGAGTCAAGAAACAGCTATATGCTGCTTTTGAAATCCAGGCCTCTGAGGAGAGATGCCTGGAAACCAAAGCAATGGATCTGATTAGTGCCTAGGGGCCTGTTCTTTCCTTCATACCTCTGGGGACATCTGTCTATGGGTCTGAGTGCAGGTAGGTGCTCAGTTGGGCTCAGATTGCCCCTGTTTTTCCTGGGAAGCCACCACTATTGAGATGGATCAGGGACTTTGGAGGTTTATCCTATTAGAAGTGTTGTGGCCATTGGAATGGGCACACACAATTCCCTTGGAGAGGGCAAGTACAGTCCTCAGGTTTGGCTTCAGGGGCCTGAGCCTGTAGGTTGTGTAGGCCAGGGCTATTTGGACAGTTGTCAGAAAACACAAACTCGGCTTATGTTTCGGGTAATAGGTATGGCAGGACTGATCTACAGACTATGAGGTGAACTCTTCGGGATTTGAAAGAAGGGCGAGTGTGAGGCTCCTGCTCAAGTTTTTGTCTCTGGATATCGTGTCACTCATGGTCGTGGAATTTCTGGGTGACTTCATGGGAAATGGACTAGTCTTACTCTCTGGTGGTTTGGACCCGTCCAAAGAGTTTTGGGTCATTCTGTGGGCTGGAAGAAATCCGTTTTGTTTTTTTTTATGTTTTCTTTTTTAACCTAAGGTGTCCCACCAAATGAGGGATTCCCTAGTAGAGCCCTGTGGAGGGTCGACTGGACAATCAGAAATCTGGTTAAAAATTGGGGCCTAGAAACATGTCAAGCCCATTATGACATCTAATGGTCCAGCAACTGAGAGTACTTACTAGAGGACAGGACTCATGCTGAGGGTCACAATGCGTGTGTATGCCCTCGTCGCACTCAAGGATGGGCGGGGCCTTAGGGTGAATGCTGGTTTCTCCTACACTGAAGGTTGAGCAACGTGCCAACCACAAGGGTTCTTGCCATGGGTAAGGAGGAGTTATGATTTCTGCATCACACTCACCCCTGGGCAGTGATTGGAGATAAGGTCTCGGGTCTGAAGCCTGAAAACTGAGGTAGGGAAGAGATGATGACCTTAGGCCATGGCGGGTTTTATGTGCTCAGTGTTTGGTCAGCTTTCGGGTGTTGGTCAGGAGGTCTGGTCTCAGGTTCTGTTTGACAGTGCATTAGTGCCCAGGTTAGACTATATAATTTGGGTAAAGTCGAGTAATGTGTAGGTTTACCCTCATTTAAGGTGCCTGGGCAGCTCATGAGGCAATAATTTTTTTTCTAGAGGGCAGGCAGAGTGCTGCATTGTGGGTCCGGAATTGCCAAACTTGAGGGCTTCGGGGCCAGGAGTGTGAGGACGGAAGTCTGAGAAGACAAGCTAGACTTGGGTTTCAGGGCGAGGGCACGGCAGGTACCCCCTGCAGATCTGAACCAATATCTCATGCATCTGAAGTCAGGGCGAGGATCAGACGTTGGCTCAGGTTGGAGTTTCTGAGCATGACGGCCGCTTCATGAAGGGAGCGGAATCTCGAGGCCATTGAGGTTTTCCCACGTTGGGAGTTGTGGGATGACCCCTTCAAGGATTCCTTCTGCGGGACAATTGAGACCTGTTGGACAGCTCCAGGACATCCCATATGGAATGACTCCAGAGCACCGTTCGCGGATGGATGCCTGGGAAGCCCGCCTCGCATTCCAATTGTCTCCTAGCAACAAGACAGTTTAGATCTGATGGCTCTTCGGGAGCAACCGGGGTGGCTGAGTTGAAATGGACTTTCCTGAGGATGGGTCCTAATGTGTTTTTGTGTCCATGAGGGCCTTGGAATGGGGCGGTGGCACAGGGACCCTGAAGTACTCTCCTAAGCTTTGGACATGGCTCCCATGCACAGGTTTCCTTGTGGAGACGAGATGAGTTCTGATGGGTGCCTCAGGAAAAATCCTATGCTCGTATTGGAATCAGGCTTTTGAGGACACATGCCTGTAACCCAAAGCAATGGATCCTATTATGGCCTAGGGTCCTGTCTGGTACAATCTTCTTCTCTGGGACATCCATTTATGGTATGAGTGGAGGTCGATTATCAGCTGGTGTCAGACAGACCTTGTTTGTTGCGGGCGACCTACACTATTGGGATGGCCTCAGGGACTTTGGAGGTTTCTCCTAATTTGTACGATTTTGGACCATGGAATGGGCAGAATTCCCATGGATTGGTAGGCACAGTCCTAATGTGTGGCTCCAGGGGTTCAGGCTGGAGGGTGTGTGGCCCCAGACTTTGAGGACAGAAGTCTGAAAACACAAACTCAGCTTAGGTTTGGGGACGTAGGTATGGCAGGCCCGATCTACAAACCATGAGAAGAACTCTTTAGGATATGAAGCAAGTGCGAGTCTGAGGCGCTTGCTCAGGCTTTGTCTCTGGATTTTGTATCAGCAATGGCCGTGGAATGTCGGGGAGGCCTCATGGGCCATGGACGAATCTTCATAACTGAGGATTTGGCCCGATTCCCAATTGCTTTTCGTCAATCTGTGGGATGGGAGGACTCATTTCAGTTTTGTTACCTCAGGTGTCCCACCAAAAGTAAAATTCCAAAGCCAAGCTGTGGGGAAGACTGAAGGGACAACCCGAACTATGGTTAAAAATTGGGGCCTAGGGTCATGGCAAGCCCAATATGCTATCTCTTCATCCAGCCACTGAGTGGCCTTACTTGAGGACTGGGCTCAGCCTGAGGGTCACAATGTGTGTTTGTGACCAATGTGGCCCGCGAGCATGGGCGGGGCCTCATGGGCCACACTGGATTCAACTACACTGAACGTTGGACAACATGCCAACCACAAGGTTTCTTGCCATGGGGAAGGAGTTCTGATTTCTGCATCACCTTCAACCCAGGGCAGTGATTGGAGATAAGGTCTAGGTTCTGAAAACTGAAAACCGAGGTTGGGAAGAGATGATGACCTAAGGCCATGGCGGCTCGATGTGATCAGTGTGCGGCCAGCTCTCTGGGAGGAGCCAGGGGGTCCAGGCTCAGGCTGTGTCAGAAAGGGCATTAGTGCCCTGGTCAGCCTATGTATTTGGGGTAAAGCCAAGGTCGGTGCAGGTTGATCCTCATTTGGGGTTACTGGTTAGCCCCAGAGGACAATGTTTTCTTCTGCAGATCCGGCAGAGTGCTGCATTGTAGTTCTGGATTGCCAAACTGGAGGGCTTGTGGGCCAGTAGTCTGACGACAAAAGTCTGAGAACACAAGCTAGGCTTAGGTTTCTGGGTGAGGCCATGGCACGCACAATCTACAGACCTGAATCGAGATCTCGTGCATCTGAAGTCAGGGCGAATATCAGACGATCGCTCAGGGTGGAGTTTCTGTCCCTGATGGCTCCTTCATGAATGGGGGTGGGCATCACGAGGCCATGGGTGTTTTCTCACGATGGGAGTTGTGAGAAGCTCCAAACTGCAGAGAGTCTTCTGCAGGACAATTGAGACCTGTTGTTTGGCTCCAGGCCAATGATTCTGAGCAGGGTTCTAAGGATGGATGGCTGGGTAGCCCACCTCGCATTCGAATTGTCTCCTCGCAACAAGACAGGTTAGATCTCCTGGATCTGTGGGGAGCAACCGAGGACGCTGAGTTGAAATGGACACCCCTGGGGATGGGTCCTAACGTGCTTTTGTGTCTATGGAGACCTTGGAATGAAGCGGTGGCACTGGGGCCTCAGAGGGTTCTCCTAAACAGAGGCTTTGACACAGCTCCAACGTGCAAGTTTCCCATGTGTAGATGAGATGTTTTCTGATGGGTGAGTCAAGAAACAGCTATATGCTGCTTTTGAAATCCAGGCCTCTGAGGAGAGATGCCTGGAAACCAAAGCAATGGATCTGATTAGTGCCTAGGGGCCTGTTCTTTCCTTTTTACCTCTGGGGACATCTGTCTATGGGTCTGAGTGCAGGTAGGTGCTCAGTTGGGCTCAGATTGCCCCTGTTTTTCCTGGGAAGCCACCACTATTGAGATGGATCAGGGACATTGGAGGATTATCCTATTAGAAGGGTTGTGGCCATTGGAATGGGCACACACAATTCCTTTGGAGAGGGCAAGTACAGTCCTCAGGTTTGGCTCCAGGGGCCTGAGCCTGTAGGTTGTGTAGGCCAGGGCTGTTTGGACAGTTGTCTGAAAACACAAACTCATCTTATTTTCGGGTCATAGGTATGGCAGGACTGATTTACAGGCCATGAGGAGAACTCTTTGGGATTTGAAAGAAGGGCGAGTGTGAGGCTCCTGCTCAAGTTTTTGTCTCTGGATATCGTGTCACTCATGGTCGTGGAATTTCTGGGTGACTTCATGGGAAATGGACGTGTCTTACTCTCTGGTGGTTTGGCCCCGTCCAAAGAGTTTGGGGTCATTCTGTGGGCTGGAAGAAGTTCGTTTTTTTGTTGTTGTTGTTGTTGTTGTTTTCTTTTTTAACCTCAGGTGTCCCACCAAATGAGGGATTCCAGAGTAGAGCCCTGGGGAGGGGCGACTGGACAATCAGAAATCTGGTTAAAAATTGGGGCCTAGGGACATGTCAAGCCCATTATGACATCTAATGGTCCAGCCACTGAGAGGACTTACTAGAGGACAGAACTCGTGCTGAGGGTCACAATGCGTGTGTATGCCCTCGTCGCACTCAAGAATGGGCGGGGCCTCAGGTTGAATGCTGGTTTCTCCTACACTGAACGTTGGACAACGTGCCAACCACAGGGTTCTTGCCATGGGTAAGGAGGAGTTCTGATTTCTGCATCACACTCACCCCTGGGCAGTGATTGGAGATAAGGTCTCGGTTCTGAAGCCTGAAAACTGAGGTAGGGAAGAGATGATGACCTAAGGCCATGGCGCGTTTTATGTGCTCAGTGTGCGGTCAGCTTCTGGGTGTTGGTCAGGAGGTCCTGGCTCAGGTTGTGTTCGACAGTGCATTAGTGCCCAGGTTAGACTATATAATTTGGGTAAAGTCGAGTTCTGTGTAGGTTTACCCTCATTTAAGGTGCCTGGGCAGCTCATGAGGCAATAATTTTTTTTCTAGAGGGCAGGCAGAGTGCTGCATTGTGGGTCCGGAATTGCCAAACTTGAGGGCTTCGGGGCCAGGAGTGTGAGGACGGAAGTCTGAGAAGACAAGCTAGACTTGGGTTTCAGGGCGAGGGCACGGCAGGTACCCCCTGCAGATCTGAACCAATATCTCATGCATCTGAAGTCAGGGCGAGGATCAGACGTTGGCTCAGGTTGGAGTTTCTGAGCATGACGGCCGCTTCATGAAGGGAGCGGAATCTCGAGGCCATTGAGGTTTTCCCACGTTGGGAGTTGTGGAATGCCCCCTTCAAGGATTCCTTCTGCGGGACAATTGAGACCTGTTGGACAGCTCCAGGACATCCCATATGGAATGACTCCAGAGCACCGTTCGCGGATGGATGCCTGGGAAGCCCGCCTCGCATTCCAATTGTCTCCTAGCAACAAAACAGTTTAGATCTGATGGCTCTTCGGGAGCAACCGGGGTGGCTGAGTTGAAATGGACTTTCCAGAGGATGGGTCCTAATGTGTTTTTGTGTCCATGAGGGCCTTGGAATGGGGCGGTGGCACCGGGACCCTGAAGTACTCTCCTAAGCTTTGGACATGGCTCCCATGCACAGGTTTCCTTGTGGAGACGAGATGAGTTCTGATGGGTGCCTCAGGAAAACCCCTATGCTCGTATTGGAATCAGGCTTTTGAGGACACATGCCTGTAACCCAAAGCAATGGATCCTATTATGGCCTAGGGTCCTGTCTGGTTCAATCTTCTTCTCTGGGGACATCCATCTATGGTGTGAGTGGAGGTCGATTATCAGCTGGTGTCAGACAGCCCTTGTTTGTTCCAGGCGACCTACACTATTGGGATGGCCTCCGGGACTTTTGAGATTTCTCCTAATTTGTACGATTTTGGACCATGGAATGGGCAGAATTCCCATGGATTGGTAGGCACAGTCCTAATGTGTGGCTCCAGGGGTTCAGGCTGGAGGGTGTGTGGCCCCAGACTTTGAGGACAGTAGTCTGAAAACACAAACTCAGCTTAGGTTTGGGGACGTAGGTATGGCAGGCCCGATCGACAAACCATGCGAAGAACTCTTCAGGATATAAAGAAAGTGCGACTCTGAGGTGCTTACTCAGGCTTTTGTCTCGGGATTTTGTATCAGTGAAGGTCGTGGAATGACGGGGAGGCCTCATGGGCCATGGACGAATCATCCTCTCTGAGGATTTTGCCCGATTCGCAATTGCTTTTTGTCAATCTGTGGGATGGGAGGACTCATTTCAGTTTTGTTACCTCAGGTGACACACCAAAAGAGGAATTCCAAAGCCAAGCCGTGGGGAAGACTGAAGGGACAACCCGAACTATGGTTAAAAATTGGGGCCTAGGGGCATGACAAGCCCAATATGCTATCTCTTCATCCAGCCACTGAGTGGCCTTACTTGAGGACTGGGCTCAGCCTGAGCGTCACAATGTGTGTTTGGGACCAATGTGGCCCGTGAGCATGGGCGGGGCCTCATGGGCCACACTGGTTTCAACTACACTGAATGTTGGACAACATGCCAACCACAAGGTTTCTTGCCATGGGGAAGGAGTTCTGATTTCTGCAACACCTTCAACCCTGGGCAGTTACTGGAGATAAGGTCTAGGTTCTGAAACCTGAAAACAGATGTTGGGAAGAAATGACGACCTAAGGCCATGGAGGCTCGATGTGCTCAGTGTGCGGCCAGCTGTCTGGGAGGTGCCAGGGGGTCCAGGCTCAGGCTGTGTCAGAAAGGGCATTAGTGCCCTGGTCAGCCTATGTATTTGGGGTACAGCCAAGGTCAGTGCAGGTTGATCCTCATTTGGGATTAATGGGTAGCACCAGAGGACAATGTTTTTCTTCTGGAGGGCCGGCAGAGTGCTGCATTGTAGTTCTGGATTGCCAAACTGGAGTGCTTGTGGGCCAGTAGTCTGACTACAAAAGTCTGAGAACACAAGCTAGGCTTAGGTTTCTGGGTGAGGCCATGGAAGGCACAATCTACAGACCTGAATCAAGATCTCGTGCATCTGAAGTCAGGGCGAGGATCAGACGATCGCTCAGGTTGGAGTTTCTGTCCCTGATGGCCCCTTCATGAATGGGCGGGGGCATCACGAGGCCATGGGGATTTTCCCACGATGGGAGTTCTGAGAAGCTCCAAACTGCAGAGAGTCTTCTGCAGGACAATTGAGACCTGTTGTTTGGCTCCAGGCCAATGATTCTGAGCAGGGTTCTAAGGATGGAAAGCTGGGTAGCCCACCTCGCATTCCAATTGTCTCCTAGCAACAAAACAGGTTAGATCTCCTGGATCTGTGGGGAGCAACCGAGGACGCTGAGTTGAAATGGACACCCCTGGGGATGGGTCCTAATGTGCTTTTGTGTCTATGGAGACCTTGGAATGAAGCGGTGGCACTGGGGCCCTAACGGGTTCTCCTAAACTGAGGCTTTGACACAGCTCCAACGTGCAAGTTTCCCATGTGTAGATGAGATGTTTTCTGATGGGTGAGTCAAGAAACAGCTATATGCTGCTTTTGAAATCCAGGCCTCTGAGGAGAGATGCCTGGAAACCAAAGCAATGGATCTGATTAGTGCCTAGGGCCTGTTCTTTCCTTTTTACCTCTGCGGACATCTGTCTATGGGTCTGAGTGCAGGTAGGTGCTCAGTTGGGCTCAGATTGCCCCTGTTTTTCCTGGGAAGCCACCACTATTGAGATGGATCAGGGACTTTGGAGGTTTATCCTATTATAAGGGTTGTGGCCATTGGAAGGGGCACACACAATTCCCTTGGAGAGGGCAAGTACAGTCCTCAGGTTTGGCTCCAGGGGCCTGAGCCTATACGTTGTGTAGGCCAGGGCTGTTTGGACAGTTGTCAGAAAACACAAACTCGGCTTATGTTTCGGGTCATAGGTATGGCAGGACTGATCTACAGACCATGAGGAGAACGCTTCGGGATTTGAAAGAAGGGCTAGTGTGAGGCTCCTGCTCAAGTTTTTGTCTCTGGATATCGTGTCACTCATGGTCGTGGATTTCTGGGTGACTTCATGGGAAATGGACAAGTCTTACTCTCTGGTGGTTTGGCCCCGTCCAAAGATTTTGGGGTCATTCTGTGGGCTGGAAGAAGTCCGTTTTTTTTTTGTTGTTGTTGTTGTTTTCTTTTTTAACCTCAGGTGTCCCACCAAATGAGGGATTCCCTAGTAGAGTCCTGGGGAGGGGCGACTGGACAATCAGAAATCTGGTTAAAAATTGGGGCCTAGGGACATGTCAAGCCCATTATGACATCTAATGGTCCAGCCACTGGGAGGACTTACTAGAGGACAGGACTCATGCTGAGGGTCACAATGCGTGTGTATTCCCTCGTCGCACTCAAGAATGGGCGGGGCCTCAGGGTGAATGCTGGTTTCTCCTACACTGAACGTTGGACAACGTGCCAACCACAAGGGTTCTTGCCATGGGTAAGGAGGAGTTCTGATTTCTGCATCACACTCACCCCTGGGCAGTGATTGGAGATAAGGTCTCGGGTCTGAAGCCTGAAAACTGAGGTAGGGAAGAGATGATGACCTAAGGCCATGGTGGGTTTTATGTGCTCAGTGTGTGGACAGCTTTCTGGGTGTTGGTCAGGAGGTCCGGGCTCAGGTTGTGTTCGACAGTGCATTAGTGCCCAGGTTAGAATATATACTTTGGGTAAAGAAGAGTGCTGTGTAGGTTTACCCTCATTTAAGGTGCCTGGGCAGCTCATGAGGCAATAATTTTTTTTTCTAGAGGGCAGGCAGAGTGCTGCATTGTGGGTCCGGAATTGTCAAACTTGAGGGCTTCGGGGCCAGGAGTGTGAGGACGGAAGTCTGAGAAGACAAGCTAGACTTGTGTTTCAGGGCGAGGGCATGGCAGGTACCCCTTGCAGATCTGAACCAGTATCTCATGCATCTGAAGTCAGGGCGAGGATCAGACGTTGGCTCAGGTTGGAGTTTCTGAGCATGACGGCCGCTTCATGAAGCAAGCGTTATCTCGAGGCCATTGAGGTTTTCCCACGTTGGGAGTTGTGGGATGCCCCCTTCATGGATTCCTTCTGCGGGACAATTGAGACCTGTTGGACAGCTCCAGGACATCCCATATGGAATGACTCCAGAGCACCATTCGCGGATGGATGCCTGGGAAGCCCGCCTGCATTCCAATTGTCTCCTAGCAACAAGACAGTTAAGATCTGATGGCTCTGCCGGAGCAACCGGGGTGGCTGAGTTGAAATGGACTTTCCTGAGGATGGCTCCTAATGTGTTTTTGTGTCCATGAGGGCCTTGGAATGGGACGGTGGCACCGGGACCCTGAAGTACTCTCCTAAGCTTTGGACATGGCTCCCATGCACAGGTTTCCTTGTGGAGACGAGATGAGTTCTGATGGGTGCCTCAGGAAAACCCCTATGCTCGTATTGGGATCAGGCTTTTGAGGACACATGCCTGTAAACCAAAGCAATGGATCCTATTATGGCCTAGGGTCCTGTCTGGTTCAATCTTCTTCTCTGGAGACATCCATCTATGGTATGAGTGGAGGTCGATTATCAGCTGGTGTCAGACAGACCTTGTTTGCTTTGTGCGACCTACACTATTGGGATGGCCTCAGGGACTTTGGAGGTTTCTCCTAATTTGTACGATTTTGGACAATGGAATGGGAAGAATTCCCATGGATTGGTAGGCACAGTCCTAATGTGTGGCTCCAGAGGC
This sequence comes from Mustela nivalis, assembly GCF_964662115.1. Classification (NCBI taxonomy): domain Eukaryota; kingdom Metazoa; phylum Chordata; class Mammalia; order Carnivora; family Mustelidae; genus Mustela; species Mustela nivalis. The sequence continues at coordinate 122,793 of NW_028135482.1, forward strand.
CCAGGCTGGAAGGTGTGTGGCCCAAGACTTTGAGGACAGAAGTCTGAAAACACAAATTCAGCTTAGGTTTGGTGACGTAGGTATGGCAGGCCCGATCGACAAACCATGAGAAGAACTCTTCAGGATATGAAGAAAGTGCGAGTCTGAGGCGCTGCTCAGGCTTTTGTCTCTGGATTTTGTATCAGCGATGGCCGTGGAATGTTGGGGACGCCTCCTGGGCCATGGACGAATCTTTCTCACTGAGGATTTGGCCCGATTCCCAATTGCTTTTCGTCAATCTGTGGGATAGGAGGACTCATTTCAGTTTTGTTACCTCAGGTGACACACCAAAAGAGGAATTCCAAAGCAAAGCCGTGGGGAAGACTGAAGGGACAACCCAAACTATGGTTAAAAATTGGGGCCTAGGGGCATGGCAAGCCCAATATGCTATCTCTTCATCCAATCACTGAGTGGCCTTACTTGAGGACTGGGCTCAGCCTGAGCGTCACAGTGTGTGTTTGTGACCAATGTGGCCCATGAGCATGGGCGGGGCCTCATGGGCCACACTGGTTTCAACTACACTGAACGTTGGACAACATGCCAACCACAAGGTTTCTTGCCATGGGGAAGGAGTTCTGATTTCTGCATCACCTTCAACCCTGGGCAGTGATTGGAGATATGGCCTAGGTTCTGAAACCTTAAACCCGAGGTTGGGAAGAGATGAAGACCTAAGGCCATGGCGGCTCGATGTGCTCAGTGTGCGGCCAGCTGTCTGGGAGGGGCCAGGGGGTCCAGGCTCAGGCTGTGTCAGAAAGGGCATTAGTGCCCTGGTCAGCCTATGTATTTGGGGTACAGCCAAGGTCAGTGCAGGTTGATCCTCATTTGGGATTAATGGGTAGCACCAGAGGACAATGTTTTTCTTCTGGAGGGCCGGCAGAGTGCTGCATTGTAGTTCTGGATTGCCAAACTGGAGGGCTTGTGGGCCAGTAGTCTGACGACAAAAGTCTGAGAACACAAGCTAGGCTTAGGTTTCTGGGTGAGGCCATGGCACGCACAATCTACAGAGCTGAATCGAGATCTCGTGCATCTGAAGTCAGGGCGAATATCAGACGATCGCTCAGGGTGGAGTTTCTGTCCCTGATGGGGCCTTCATGAATGGGCGGGGGCATCACGAGGCCATGGGGGTTTTCCCAAGATGGGAGTTGTGAGAAGCTCCAAACTGCAGAGAGTCTTCTGCAGGACAATTGAGACCTGTTGTTTGGCTCCAGGCCAATGATTCTGAGCAGGGTTCTAAGGATGGATGGCTGGGTAGCCCACCTCTCATTCCAATTGTCTCCTAGCAACAAGACAGGTTAGATCTCCTGGATCTGTGGGGAGCAACCGAGGACGCTGAGTTGAAATGGACACCCCTGGGGATGGGTCCTAACGTGCTTTTGTGTCTATGGAGACCTTGGAATGAAACGGTGGCACTGGGGCCCTAAAGGGTTCTCCTAAACAGAGGCTTTGACACAGCTCCAACGTGCAAGTTTCCCATGTGTAGATGAGATGTTTTCTGATGGGTGAGTCAAGAAACAGCTATATGCTGCTTTTGAAATCCAGGCCTCTGAGGAGAGATGCCTGGAAACCAAAGCAATGGATCTCATTAGTGCCTAGGGGTCTGTTCTTTCCTTTTTACCTCTGGGGACATCTGTCTATGGGTCTGAGTGAAGGTAGGTGCTCAGTTGGGCTCAGATTGCCCCTGTTTTTCCTGGGAAGCCACCACTATTGAGATGGATCAGGGACATTGGAGGTTTATCCTATTAGAAGGGTAGTGGCCATTGGAATGGGCACACACAATTCCCTTGGAGAGGGCAAGTACAGTCCACAGGTTTGGCTCCAGGGGCCTGAGCCTGTAGGTTGTGTAGGACAGGGCTGTTTGTACAGTTGTCTGTGAACACAAACTCGGCTTATGTTTCGGGTCATAGGTATGGCAGGACTGATCTACAGACCATGAGGAGAACTCTTCGGGATTTGAAAGAAGGGCGAGTGTGAGGCTCCTGCTCAAGTTTTTGTCTCTGGATATCGTGTCACTCATGGTCGTGGAATTTCTGGGTGACTTCATGGGAAATGGACGAGTCTTACTCTCTGGTGGTTTGGCCCCGTCCAAAGAGTTTGGGGTCATTCTGTGGGTTGGAAGAAGTCCGTTTTTTTTTTTCTTGTTTTTTTCTTTTTTATCCTCAGGTGTCCCAACAAATGAGGGATTCCAGAGTAGAGCCCTGGGGAGGGGCGACTGGACCATCAGAAATTTGGTTAAAAATTGGGGCCTAGGGACATGTCAAGCCCATTATGACATCTAATGGTCCAGCAACTGAGAGTACTTACTAGAGGACAGGACTAATGCTGAGGGTCACAATGCGTGTGTATGCCCTCGTCGCACTCAAGAATGGGCGGGGCCTCAGGGTGAATGCTGGTTTCTCCTACACTGAACGTTGGACAACGTGCCAACCACAGGGTTCTTGCCATGGGTAAGGAGGAGTTCTGATTTCTGCATCACACTCACCCCTGGGAAGTGATTGGAGATAAGGTCTCGGTTCTGAAGCCTGAAAACTGAGGTAGGGAAGAGATGATGACCTAAGGCCATGGCGGGTTTTATGTGCTCAGTGTGCGGTCAGCTTTCTGGGTGTTGGTCAGGAGGTCCGGGCTCAGGTTGTGTTCGACAGTGCATTAGTGCCCAGGTTAGACTATATAATTTGGGTAAAGTCGAGTGCTGTGTAGGTTTACCCTCATTTAAGGTGCCTGGGCTGCTCATGAGGCAATAATTTTTTTTCTAGAGGGTAGGCAGAGTGCTGCATTGTGGGTCCGGAATTGCCAAACTTGAGGGCTTCGGGGCCAGTAGTGTGAGGACAGAAGTCTGAGAAGACAAGCTAGACTTGGGTTTCAGGGCGAGGGCACAGCAGGTACCCCCTGCAGATCTGAACCAGTATCTCATGCATCTGAAGTCAGGGCGAGGATCAGACGTTGGCTCAGGTTGGAGTTTCTGAGCATGACGGCCGCTTCATGAAGGGAGCGGAATCTCGAGGCCATTGAGGTTTTCCCACGTTGGGAGTTGTGGGATGCCCCCTTCATGGATTCCTTCTGCGGGACAATTGAGACCTGTTGGACAGCTCCAGGACATCCCATATGGAATGACTCCAGAGCACCGTTCGCGGATGGATACCTGGGAAGCCCGCCTCGCATTCCAATTGTCTCCTAGCAACAAGACAGTTTAGATCTGATGGCTCTGCCGGAGCGACCGGGGTGGCTGAGTTGAAATGGACTTTCCTGAGGATGGGTCCTAATGTGTTTTTGTGTCCATGAGGGCCTTGGAATGGGGCGGTGGCACCGGGACCCTGAAGTACTCTCCTAAGCTTTGGACATGGCTCCCATGCACAGGTTTCCTTGTGGAGACGAGATGAGTTCTGATGGGTGCCTCAGGAAAAACCCTATGCTCGTATTGGAATCAGGCTTTTGAGGACACATGCCTGTAACCCAAAGCAATGGATCCTATTATGGCCTAGGGTCCTGTCTGGTTCAATCTTCTTCTCTGGAGACATCCATCTATGGTATGAGTGGAGGTCGATTATCAGCTGGTGTCAGACAGCCCTTGTTTGTTCCGGGCGACCTACACTATTGGGATGGCCTCAGGGACTTTGGAGGTTTCTCCTAATTTGTACGATTTTGGACCATGGAATAGGCAGAATTTCCATGGATTGGTAGGCACAGTCCTAATGTGTGGCTCCAGGGGCCCAGCCTGGAGGGTGAGTGGCCCAAGACTTTGAGGACAGAAGTCTGAAAACAGAAACTCAGCTTAGGATTGGGGACGTAGGTATAGCAGGCCCGATCTACAAACCATGAGAAGAACTCTTCAGGATATGAAGAAAGTGCGAGTCTGAGGCACTTACTCAGGCTTTTGTCTCTGGATTTTGTATCAGCGATGGCCGTGGAATGTCGGGGAGGCCTCATGGCCATGGACGAATCTTCCTCTCTGAGGATTTGGCCCGATTCCCAATTGCTTTTCGTCAATCTGTGGGATGGGTGAACTCATTTCAGTTTTGTTACCTCAGGTGTCCCACCAAAAGAGGAATTCCAAAGGAAAGCCGTGGGGAAGACTGAAGGGACAACCCGAACTATAGTTAAAAATTGGGGCCTAGGGGCATGGCAAGCCCAATATGCTATCTCTTCATCCAGCCACTGAGTGGCCTTACTTGAGGACTGGGCTCAGCATGAGCGTCACAATGTGTGTTTGTGACCAATGTGGCCCGCGAGCATGGGCGGGGCCTCATGGGCCACACTGGTTTCAACTACACTGAACGTTGGACAACATGCCAACCACAAGGTTTCTTGCCATGGGGAAGGAGTTCTGATTTCTGCATCACCTTTAACCCTGGGCAGTGATTGGATATAAGGTCTAGATTCTGAAACCTGAAAACTGATGTTGGGAAGAGATGACGACCTAAGGCCATGGCGGCTCCATGTGCTCAAGTGTGCGTCCAGCTGTCTGGGAGGGGCCAGGGGGTCCAGGCTCAGGCTGTGTCAGAAAGGGCATTAGTGCCCTGGTCAGCCTATGTATTTGTGGTACAGCCGAGGTCGGTGCAGGTTGATCCTCATTTGGGATTACTGGGTAGCACCAGAGGACAATGTTTTTCTTCTGGAGGGCCGGCAGAGTGCTGCATTGTAGTTCTGGATTGCCAAACTGGAGGGCTTGTGGGCCAGTAGTCTGACTACAAAAGTCTGAGAACAGAAGCAAGGCTTAGGTTTCTGGGTGAGGCCATGGCAGGCACAATCTACAGACCTGAATCTAGATCTCGTGCATCTGAAGTCAGGGCGAGGATCAGACGATCGATCAGGTTGGAGTTTCTGTCCCTGATGGCCCCTTCATGAATGGGGGGGCATCACGAGGCCATGGGGGTTTTCCCACGATGGGAGTTGTGAGAAGCTCCAAACTGCAGAGAGTCTTATGCAGGACAATTGAGACCTGTCGTTTGGCTCCAGGCCAATGATTCTGAGCAGGGTTCTAAGGATGGATGGCTGGGTAGCCCACCTCGCATTCCAATTGTCTCCTAGCAACAAGACAGGTTAGATCTCCTGGATCTGTGGGAAGCAACCGAGGACGCTAGTTGAAATGGACACCCCTGGGGATGGGTCCTAATGTGCTTTTGTGTCTCTGGAGACCTTGGAATGAAGCGGAGGCACTGGGGCCCTAAAGGGTTTTCCTAACAGAGGCTTTGACACAGCTCCAACGTGCAAGTTTCCCATTGTAGATGAGATGTTTTCTGTTGTGTGGGTCAAGAAACAGCTATATGCTGCTTTTGAAATCCAGGACTCTGAGGAGAGATGCCTGGAAACCAAAGCAATGGATCTGATTAGTGCCTAGGGGCCTGTTCTTTCCTTTTTACCTCTGGGGACATCTGTCTATGGGTCTGAGTGCTGGTAGGTGCTCAGTTGGGCTCAGATTGCCCCTGTTTTTCCTGGGAAGTCACCACTATTGAGATGGATCAGGGACTTTGGAGGTTTATCCTATTAGAAGGGTTGTGGCCATTGGAATGGGCACACACAATTCCCTTGGAGAGGGCAAGTACAGTCCTCAGGTTTGGCTCCAGGGGCCTGAGCCTGTAGGTTGTGTAGGACTGGGCTGTTTGGACAGTTGTCTGAAAACACACACCCTCCAGGCTAGTCCCCCTGGAACCACACTTCAGGATTGTTCCTTCCCTCTCAAAGGGAATTCTTCATATTCCATTGGACACAACCATATAAATCAGGAGAAATCTCCAATGTCCCTGGGACCATACCAATTTTGTAGGCCACTTGGAACAAACAGGGGTGATCTGACACTAGCTGAGCAACTAGCTCCACACCAACTCGGAGACAGATGTCCCCAGAGAAGAACATTGAACAGGACAGGCCCCTAGGCCCTAATCAGATCCATTGTTTTGGTTTCCAGGCATCTCTTCTCAGAGGCCTGGTTTCCAATACCAGCCTATGGGGTTTCCAGTGGCCCCTTCAGAGCAAGTATTGTCTGCACATTGGAAACTTGCTCGTGGAGCTATGTCAGAACCTCAGAGGCCTGGTTTTCAATACCACCATATGGGGGTTTCCTGATTCATCAGTCAGAACAAATGTCTTCTCCACATGGGAAACGTGCTCTTTCAAGCTGTGTCAAAACCTCCGGCTAGGAAAATCCTTCAGGGCCCCGGTGCCACCACCTCATTCCAAGGTCTCCATGGACACAATCCCACATTAGGACCCATCTGCAGGAGAGTCTATTTCAACTCAGTGCCCTTGGGTGCTCCCCTAGAGCCAGCAGATCGAACCTATCTTGTCACTAGGAGACAATTGGAATGTGAGGCGGGCTGGCTAGGCATCCATCTGTAGAAAACTACTCTGAAGTAATTCCATATGGGACGTCCTGGAGCCATCCAACAGGTCACAGCTGTCCTGCAGAAGGAATCCTTGCGCTTTGGAGCACCTCACAACTCCCATTATGGGAAAAGCTCTGTGGCCTCGTGGTGCACTGTCCCCTTCATGAAAGAGCCATCTTGGACAGAAACTCCAACCTGAGCCAACGTCTAATCCTCGCCCTGACTTCAGATGCACGAAATCTTGATTCAACTCTGCAGAGTGTGCCTGCCGAAACCCCGCCCCGAAGCAAAACCTAGCTATTGTTCTCAGACTTCGTCCTCACACTCCGAGCCCACCAGCCCTCCAGTTAGGGAATTCTGGAGAGACACAATGCAGCACTCTGACTGCCCTCCAGAAGAGAAACGTTGTCCTATGGGGCTAACCAGAAACACCAAATGAGGATCAACCTGCATGCCACTTGACTCTACCCCAATTATACAGTTTCGCTTCGGCGTTAATGCCCTGTCTTGCACAGCCTGAGGTCTGAATTCCCAACCGACACCCAGACAGCTGGCTGTACACTGAGCACATCAGACCCGCCATGGCTTTAGGTCATCATCTCTTTTCAACCTTGGTTTTCAGGCTTCAGAACCTAGACCTTATATATACTCACTACCCAGGGGTGAACGTGATGCAGAAATGAAACTCCTTCTTCCTCAAGGCAAGAAACCTTGTGGTTGGCATGTTTTCCAACGTTCAGTGTAGGAGAATCCAGTGTAGCCCATGAGTCCCCGCCCATGCTTGAGAACCGCAATGGGCACAAACACATTGGGACCCTCAGTGTGAGCCCTGTCCTCAAGTAAAGCCTCTCAGGGGCTGGACCAAGAACCCGCATTGCCATCCCTAGTCCCCCAATATTAATGAGAGTTTGAGAGGTCTAGTCACCCCTATTCAGGTCTCTGCACTGGAACCCCTGAGGAAAAAAATATCGAAGGGTCTCCTCCATCCCCTGAATGAGCCCCAAAACTTGGGATCTGACCAAATCTTAAAAGAGAAAGAATCATCCATGGCCAAAGAGGCCATCCCGTCATTCCATGGCCACCATTGACACAAAATCTAGAGACAAAAGCCTGGAGATATGCCTCACACTTGCCCTTTGTTCATAGCCTGAAAAATTCTCCTCACGGACTATAGAGCAGGCCTGTCATACCTACGTCCCCAAACCTAAGCTGAATTTGGGTTTTCAGATGTCTGTCCCCACTGTCCTGGCCCACACACCCTCCAGGCTGGGGCCCCTGGAGCCATGCCTCAGGACTGTGCCTGCCTTCTCCAAGCAAATTCTGCCCATTCCATTGGCCACAACCCTAAAGATTAGGAGAACACTCCAACGTCCCTGAGGCCATCCCAATAGTGTTGGCCACTCAGGGCAAACAGGGTGATCTGTCCCAAGATGAGCAACTACCTCAACTCAGACCCATAGACAGATAACCCCAGAGAAGAAGATTGAACCGGACAGGCACCTAGGACCTATGCAGATCCATTGCTTTTGATTCCTGGCATCTCTCCTCAGAGGCCTGTTTTCCAATACCAGCATATGTGTTTTTCTGGAGGTACCAGTCTGAACAAATCTCATTTCCACATGGGAAACATGCATTTTGGAGCTGTGTCACAACCTCCAGTTAAGGGAAACCTTCAGGTCCCAGCAGCCAACACCCCATTCCAAGGTCTCCATGGACACAAACCCACATTATGACCCATCAGCAGGCGAGTCCATTTCAACACATCCCCTTTGGTTGCTCCCCAAAAGAAGCAGATCGAACCTGCCTTGTCACTAGGAGACAATAGTAATGTGAGGCGGGGACTCCAGGAATCCATCCTTAGAACCCTGCACTGCCGTGGTTCCGCATGGGACGTCCTGGAGCAATCTGACCGGTCTCGACTGTCCCGTAGAAGGAATCCTTGCCGATTGGAGCAACATACAATGCCAATCGTGGGAAAGTCTCCATAGCCCCATGATGCCCCCCACCATCATGAAGGGGCCATCCTGAACAGAAACTTCAACCTGAGCCTACGTCTGATCCTCGCCCTGACTTCAGATGCATGAGATTTAGATTTAGCTCTACAGAGTGTGCCTGCCATGATCTTGACCCAAAACCTAAGCCTAGCTTGTGTTCTCACACTTCCTTCCTCACAATTCTGGCCCACAAGCCCTCCAGTGTGAGAATTCCGTCGCCACAATGCAGCACTCTTCCTTCCCTCCAGAAGAAAAACGTTGCCCCTGGGGCTACCCAGAAACGCCAAATGAGGATCAACCTGCATGCCACTCAACTTTACTCCAATTATACAGTCTAAGCTTGGCACTAATGCCCTGTCTGACACAGCCTGAGCCTGGACCTCCTGGATGACACCCAGAAAGGTGGTGTCACACCTAAGGACTGTGCCAGTGCTCTCCAAGGCAACTCTGCCCGTTTCATTTGCCACACCCTTACAGATTAGGAGAAACCTCCAATTCCCAAGACCAGTCCAATAGTGTTGGCCTCCCCCAACAAACATGGGTGATCTGACACAAGCTGAGCAGTGACCTCCATTCTGAATCTTAGACAGAGACACTCAGAGGAGAATATTGAAAAGGACAGGCCCCTAGACCGTAATCAGATCCATTGCTTTGGATTCCAGGCATTGTTCCCCAGATGCTTGGTTTCCAATACCAGGTTGTGGGGGTTTCAGAACAAATCTCGTCTCTACATGGGAAACTTGCTCTTTGGAGCTGCATCAAAACCTCAGGTTAGGAGAATTCTTCAGGGCAACAGAGCCACTGCCCCATTCCAAGGGATCCATGGACACAAATCCACATCGACTGATCCTCATGAGATTCCATTTCAATTCAGCCCCCTCGGTTGTTCCCCCAGTGACAGCAGATCAAATCCTCCTTTTCACTAGGACACAATTGGAATGCAAGTTGGACTGCCCAGGCATCCATCATTAGAACTGTGCTTTGGAGCATTTTATGGGACGTCATTGATCCATCCAAAAAGTCGTGACTGTCCCGCTGACGGAATCCTTGTGGTTTGGAGCATCACACACTCACAAAGTTGGAAATCTTCCATGGTTTCCTGATGCCCCCCCCCACCTTCATGAAGGGGACATCATGTACAGAAACTCCAACCTAAGCCAACATCTGATCCTCGCCCTGACTTCAGATGCACGAGATCTCATTTCAGGTCTGTAGAGTGTGCCTGCCATGTCACCACTGCGAATTCAAAGCTGAACTTGTGTTCTCAGACTTCTGTCCTAAAACACCTGGCCCACAAGCCCTGAAGTTGGCAATTCTGGAGCCAGAATGCAGCACTCTGCCTGCCCTGCAGAAGAAAATCTTTGCCCTATGGGGCCAACCAGAAACCCCAAATGAGGACCAACCTTCACATCACTCGACTGTACCCCAATTATACAGTCTAGCCTGGGGACTAATGCCCTGCCTGACACAGCCTGAGCCCAGACCTCATGATGGACACAGACATCTGGCCGAACACTAAGTGCATTGGACCCACCATGGCCTTAGGTTGTCATCTCTTACCAACCTCGGTTTTCAGGCTTCAGAATCTAGACCTTATCTCTACTCACTGCCATGCCGTGTACGTGATGCAGAAATCAGAACTCCTCCTTCCCCGTGACCAGAAACCCTGTGGTTGGCATGTTGTCCAACGTGCAGTGTAGGAGAAACCAGCATGGCCCATGAGGCCCCAGACATGCTTGAGGGCTGCGATGGGCACAAACACACATTAGGATCCTAAGCATGATCCCTGGCCTCAAGTAAAGCCTCTCCGGGGATGGACCAAGAGCCCACATATGGAGATTACCATGCCCCTACTCCCCAGGCCTTAACCAGTGCTTGAGAAGTCTAGTCACCCCTACTCAGATCTCTTCTCTAGAATCCCTCCTTGGTGGGACACATGAGGTTAAAAAAAAAAATAGAGAATGGACTCCTACCGTCCAAAGAATGACCGCAAACACTTGGAATTGGGCCAAATTCACAGAGAGAAATACTCGTCCATGGCTGATGAGGCCATCCTGACATTCCACGGCCACCATTGACACAAAATCCGGAGACAAAAGCCTGAACAAAGCGCCCTTTGTTCAAAGCCTGAAAAATTCTCACGGTCTGTAGATCGGGCCTGCCATACCTATGTCCCCAAACCTAAGCCAAGTTTGTGTTTTCAGAATTCTGTCTCCATTGTCCTGGCCCACACACCCTCAAGGCTTGGCCCCATGGAGCCACACCTCAGGACTGTGCCTTCCCTCTCCATGGGAATTCTGCTCATTCCTTTGGCACAACCTGACAGATTAGGAGCAACATCCGAAGTCCCCGAGGCCACCCCAATATTGTAGGATGTCCGGGACAAACAGGGACCATCTGCCACAAGCTGAGCCACTACCTCCAATCAGACCTGTAGATAGATATCCATAGAAAAGAAGATTGAACAGGACAGGCACCTAGGCCCTAAACGGATCCATTGCTTTTGTTTTCACGTATCTCTCCTCAGAGGCCTGGATTCCAATACCAGCACATGGGGGTTTCTGGAGCTACCAATCAGAACAAATCGCATGCCACATGGGAATCATGCTATATGGAACTGTGTCAAAACCTCCAGTTAGGAGAAAATTTCACGTCACTGGAGCCACCGCCCCATTCCAATGTCTCAATGGACACAATCCCACATTATGACCCATCCTCAGGAGAGTCCATTTCAACTCAAACCTGGCGGTTGCTCACCCAGTGCCAGCAGATCAAACCTGCTTTGTCACTAGGAGACAATTGGAATGCGAGTTCGTTGTCCAGGTATCCGTTGTTAGAACTCTGCTCTGGAGAAATTCCTAATGGGGTGTCCTTGATCCATTCAACAGGTCTCAACTGTCCTGCAGAAGGAATTCTTGTGGTTTGCAGCATCACACACTCGCACCGTGGGAAAACCTCCATGGCCTCGTGATGCCTCCACCTTCAGGTAGAGGACATCATGGACAGAAACTCCCGTCTGATCCTCGCCCTGACTTCAGATGCATGAGATCTCAATTCAGCTCTGCAGAGTGTGCCTGCCTTGCCCTCGCCCAAAACCTAAGCCAGCTCACGTTCTCAGACTTCCGTCCTCACACTCCTGGCCCACAAGCCTTCCACTTTGGGAATTCTGGAGACAAAATGCAGCACTCTGCCTGCCCTCCAGAAGAGAGACTTTGCCCTAGGGGTCTACCCAGAAACATCAAATGAGGATCAACCTGCAATTCTCTAGACTGTACCCCAATTATACAGTCTAGCCTGGGCACTAATGCCCTGTCTGACACAGCCTGACCCCAGACCACGTGACCGACACCCAGACACCTGGCCTCACACTGAACACAACGAACATGCCATGGCCTTAGGTCATCATCTCTTCCCAACCTTGTTCTTCAGGCTTCAGAACCTAGACATTATCTCCACTCACAACTAAGTGATGTACGTGATGCAGAAATCAAACTTCACCTTCCCCATGACCAGAAACCTTGTGGTTGGCATGTTGTCCAACGTTCAGTATATGAGAACCCAGCATGGCCCATGAGGCCTCAGACATGCTTGAGGGCTGCGATGGGCACAAACACACATTAGGACCCTAAGCATGAACCCTGGCCTCAAGTAAAGCCTCTCCGGGGCTGGACCAAGAGCCTGCATATGGGACTTGCCATGCCCCTACTCCCCCAATCCTAGCCAGAGCTTGAGAAGTCTAGTCAACCTTATCCAAAGAATGACCCCAAACACTTGGAATCTGGCCAAATCCACAGAGAGAAATACTCGTCCATGGTCGATGAGGCCAGCCTACATTCCATGGCCACCATTGACACAAAATCCGGAGACAAAAACCTGAAAAAGCGCCACACACTTGCCCTTTGTTCAGAGCCCCCAAAATTCTCAAGGTCTGTAGATCGGGCCTGCCATACCTATGTCCCCAAACCTAAGCCGAGTTTGTGTTTTCAGACTTCTGTCTCCATTGTCCTCACCCACACATTCTAAAGGCTGGGCCCCATGGAGCCACACCTCAGGACTGTGCCTGCCCTCTCCAAGGGAATTCTGCTCATTCATGTGGCACAACCTGACAGATTAAGAGAATCATCCAAAATCTCTGAGGCCATCCCAATAGTGTAGGATGTCCTGGACATACAGGGACCCTCTGGCACAAGCTGAGCCACTACCTCCAATCAGAACCTTAGACAGATATCCATAGAAAAGAATATTGAACAAGACAGGCACCTAGGCCCTAATTGGATCCATTGCTTTTGTTTTCAGGCATCTCTCCTCAGAGGCCTGGATTCCAATACCAGCATAAGGGGGTTTCCAGAGCTACCTATCAGAAAAAATCTCGTCTCCACATGGGAATCTTGCTCTATGGAGCTGTGTCATAACCTCCAGTTAGGAGAAAACTTCAGGTCACTGGAGCCACTGCCCCATTTGAATATCTCCATGGACACAATCCCAAATTATGACCCATCCTCAGGAGAGTCCATTTCAACTAAACCCCCTCGGTTGCTACTCCAGAGCCAGCAGATTGAACCTGCCTTGTCGCTAGGAGACAATTGAAATGCGAGTTGGGCTCTTCAGGCATCCATCCTTAGAACCCTGCTCTTGCGTCGTTCCTTATGGGACATCCTTGAGCCATCCAACAGGTCTCGACTGTCCCACAGGAGTCCTTGTGCATGGACCACCTAACAACTCATATCATGGAAAGCTTCCAAGGTCACATGATGCCCCCAATCTTCATGAAGGCAGATCATGGAAAGAAACTCCAACCTGAGCCAACAGCTGATCTTCGCCTTGACTTCAGATGCACGAGATCTTGATTCAGCTCTTCAGAGTGTACCTGCTGTGCCCTCACCCCAAAACCTAAGCGTAGCTAGTGTTCTCCGACTTCCGTCCTCACTCTCCTGGACCACAGGCCCTCTATTTTGGGATTTCCGATGACACAGTGCTGCAATCTGCCTGCCCTCTAGAAAAAAAATATTGCCCTATGGGTCTACCCAGAAACCTCCAATGAGGATAAACCTGCACGTCACTCAACTGTACACCAATTATATAGTCTAGCCTGTGCACTAATGCCCTGTCCGACAGAACCTGAGGCCTGAATTCCCAACCGACACCCAGACAGCTTGCAGTACACTGAGAACATCTGAACCGCCATGGCCTTAGGTCGCCATCTCTTTCCAACTTCGGTTTTCAGGCTACAGAATCCTAGACCTTATCTCTACTCACTTCCCATGGGTGAACGTGATGCAGAAATCAGAACTCCTCCTTCCCTCTCGCCAGAATCTTGTGGTTGGCATCTTGTCCAACGTTCAGTGGAGGACCCCTGTAGGGCCTACAGGGGTAGTAGTAGGGCCCCTGAGGGTAGTGTAGGGTCCCTGAGGCCCTGCCTATGCTTAAGAGCTGCGGTGGGCTCAAACACACATTGGGACCCTCAGTTTGAGCCCTGTCCTCAAGTAAAGCCTCTCAGTGGCTGGACCATGAGCCCGCATATGGGGCCTGCCATGCCCCAAGTCACCCAATCTTAACCAGAGGTAGAGACATCTAGTCACCCCTACTCAGGGCTCTGCTCTGGAAACCCTCTTTGGTGGGACATTTGAGGTAAATAAACACAGTAAGGACTCCTCCCACTCACAGAATGACCCCAATCACTTGGGATTGGGCCATCCCAAGTGATTGGGGTCCAGAGAGAAAGACTCGTCCATGGCCCATGAGGCCAGCCCGACATTCCATGGCCACTATTGACACAAAATCCAGAGACATAAGCTTCAGCAAGCGTTCACACTCACCCTTAGGTCATAGCCCAAAAAATTCTCCTCATAGTCTGTAGATTGGGCCTGCCATACCTACGTCCCCAAACCTAAGCCGAGTTTGTATTTTCAGACTTCTATCCTGACATCCCTGTCCCACACACCCTCCAGACTGAGGCCCCTGGAGCCACACCTCAGGACTGTGCCTGCCCTCTCCAAGGAAATTCTTCCCATTCCATTGGCCACAACCCTACAGATAAGGAGAAACCTCCAAAGTCCCAGAGGCCATTCCAATAGTGTAGGCCACCCAGGACAAAGAGGGGCGATCTCTCACAAGCTGAGCAACGACGTCAACTCACCCGTAGACAGATAACCCAAGAGAAGAAGATTAAACTGGACTGGCCCCTAGAATGTAATTTGTTCCATTGCTTTTTTTTTCTAAGCATCTCTCCTCAGAGGCCTGTTTTCCAATACCAGCATATGGGGGATTCCAGAGATACCAATCAGAACAAATCTTGTCTTCACATGGGAAACTTATCCTTTGGAGCACTGTAAAAGCCTCCAGTTAGGAGAAACCTTCAGGTAGCCGGAGCAACCGCCCTATTCCAAGGTCTCCATGGACACATACCCGCATTATGACCATTCGGCAGGAGAGTACATTTCAACTCAGCCCCGTCGATTACTCCCCCAGAGGCAGAATATCAAACCTGCCTTGTCGCTAGGAGACAACTGGAATGCAAAGCAGACTCTCTAGGCATCCATCCATGGAATCCTGCTCTGGCGCCGTTCCATATGGGATGTCCTGGAGCCTTCCAACAGGTCTTGACTGTCCCACAGAAGGAATCCTTGCAGATTGGAGCATCTCACAACTCCTATCGTGGGAAAACCTACATGGCCTCATGAGAGGCTCCCCTTTATAAAGGGGCCATCATGGACAGAAACTCCAACCTGAGCCAACTTCTGATGCATTGCTTTGGTTTCTAGGTATCTCTCCTCAGAGGCCTGGTTTCCAATATCAGAATATGGGGGCTTCCTAAGGAAACAATCAGAACAGATCTCATCTCCACATGGGAAACTTGCTCTTTGGAGCTGTGTCAATACCTCAGGTTAGGAGGATCCTTCAGGGCGCTGGCACCATGGCCCAATCCCAAGGTCTCCAAGGACACAAACTTACATTATGATCCATTCTCAGGAGAGTCCATTTCAAATCAGCCCCCTCGGCTGCTCACCTAGAGGCAGCAGATCAAACCTTCCTTGTCACTAGGAGACAGTTAGAATGGGAGGCGGGCTGCCCAGGCATCCATCCTTAGAACCCTGCTCTGGAGAACTTCTTTATGGGATGTCTTGAATCCAACCAACCTGTCTTGACTGTCTCGCAGAATGAATCCTTGTGGTTTGAAGCATCACACAATAACACTGTGAGAAAACCTCCATTTCCTCATGATGCCCCACACCTTCATAAATGGGCCATCATGGACAGAAACTCCATCCTAAGCCAAAGTCTGATCCTCGCCCTGAATTCAGAAGCATGAGATCTCGATTCAGCACTTGAGAGTGTGCCTGCTGGGCCCTCGCCTTGAAACCTAAGCGTATCTTGTGTTCTCAGACTTCCGTCCTCAGAATCCTGGCCACACCCCTCCAGTTTGGAAATTCTGGAGACACAATGCAGCACTCTGCCTGGTCTCCAGAAGAAAAATGTTGCCCTATAGGGCTAACCGGAAACGCCAAATGAGTAACAACCTGCATGCCACTCGACCATACCCCAATTATACAGTCTAGCCTGTGCACTAAAGCCCTGTCTGACACAGCCTGAGGGCAGACCTCCAGTCCAACACCAGGACAGCTGGCCGTACACTGAGCATATCATACCCACAATGGCTTTAGGCCATCATCTCTACCCAACCTCAATTTTCACCTTCAGAACCTAGACCTTATCTACACTCACTGCTCAGGAGTGAACGTGATGCAAGAATCAGAACTTCTCCTTCGCCATGGCAAGAAACCTTGTGGTTGGCATGTTGTCCAACGTTCATTGTAGGAGAAAGCAGCATGGACTATGAGGTCCCACCTACCCTGAGGGCCACAATTTGCACAAACACATATTGTGACACTCAGAGTGAGCCCTATCCTCATGTGAAGCCTCTTAGTGACTGGAACAACAGCCCACATATGGGGCTTGCCAAGCCCCTAGTCACCCAATCTCAACCAGAGTTCGAGATGTCTAGTCACCCGACTCAGGGCTCTGCTCTGGAATTTCTCTTTGGTGGGACACCTGAGGTAAAAAAAAAAAATACGGAAAGGACTTTTCCCATCCACAGAATGATCCCAACCCCTTGGGATCAGGCCAAATCACCAGAGAAAGAATTGTCCATGGCCCTTGAGGACACCCCGACATTCCACGGCCACCGTTGACACAAAATCCAGAGACAAAAGCCTGAGCAAGCGCCACATACTCGCCCTTTGTTCATAGCCCGGAAAATTCTCACGTTCTGTAGATCGAGCCTTCATACATACATCCCCAAACATAAGCTGAGTTTGTATTATCAGACTTCTGTCCCCACAGGCCTCGCCCACACACCATCCAAGCTGGGGCCCCTGGAGCCACCCCTCAGGACTGTGGCTTCCCTCTCCAGGGGAATTCTGCCATTTCCATTGGCCACAACCTTATAGATTAGGAGAAACCTCCAAACTCCCCGAGGCCATCCGAATAGTGTTGGCTGCCCAGGACAAACAGGGATGATCTTTCACAAGTTAGGAAACTACCTCCACTCAGAGCCAGAGACAGATATCCCCATAGAATAATATTGAACTGGACAGGCACTTAGGCCCTAATCAGATCCATTGCTTTTGTTTCCAGGCATCTCTCCTCAGAGGCCTGGTTTCCAATACCAGCATAGGGGGATTACTGAGGCACTCATCAGAAAAATCTCGTCTCCACATAGGAAATGTACTCTTTGGAGCTCTATAAAAACCTCTGTTTAGGAGAATCTTTCAGGGCCCCGGATCAAGCGCCCCATTCCAGGGTCTCCATGGACTTAAAACCACATTATGATCTATCCTCGGGAGCGTCCATGTCAACTCAACCCCCTTGGTTTCTCCCCCAGGGCCCGCAGATCAAACCTGCCTTGTCGCTAGGAGACAACTAGAATGGGAGGTGGGCTGCCTAGGCATCAATCCTTAGAACCCTACTCTGGAGTCATTCCATATGGGACATCCTAGATCCATCCAACAGGTCTCAAGTGTCCCACAGAAGGAATCTTTGCAGTCTGGAGCATCTCAGAACTCCCATTGTGGGAAAATCTACATGGCCTCTTGAGACGCTCCACTTTATAAAGGGGCCATCATGGACAGAAACTCCAACCTGAGCAAACGTCTGATATTCGCCCTGACTTCAGGTGCATGAGATCATGATTCAGCTCTGCAGAGTGTGCCTTCTGTGCCCTCACCCCCAAAACTAAGCCTAGCTTGTGTTCTCAGACTACAGTCCTCACACCCCTGCCCCAAAAGCCCTACAGTTTGGCAATACTGGGGCCACAATGCAGCACTCTGCCTGCCCTCCCAGAGAAAAAACGTTGCCTTATGGAACTACCTAGAGACCCGTATGAGGATCAATTGAACGCCACTCGACTGCACCCCAAATATTCAGTCTACCCTGTCTAATGCCTTGTCTGACACAGCATGAGCCCACACCTCCAGACCTACGCTCAACAGCTGGCCGCACACTGAGCTCATTGGACCCAACCGGTCCTTAGGTCTTCATCTCTTCCCAACCTCGGTTTAAAGGTTTCAGAACCTAGACCTAAACTCCAATCACTGTCCAGGGGTTAACGTGATGCAGAAGTCACAACTCTTCCTTCGCCATGGCCAGAAACCTTGTGGTTGGCATATTCTCCAACGTTCAGTGTCGGAGAATCCAGCGTGGCCCATGAGGCCCTTCCCATGCTTGAGGGCCTTGTTGGCACAAATAGGCATTGTGACCCTCAGCATGAGCCCTGTCCTCAAGGAAGGCCTCTCAGTGTCTGAATCAAGAGCCCACATATTGGACATGCCATGCCCCTAGGCCCCCAAACTAAAACATGGGTGGGGTTGCCCAGTTGTCCCTCCCGAGGACTCTGCTCTTGAATTCCTCCTTTATTGGGACACATGAGGTACAAAAAATAAAATAAAATAAAATAAAAAACAGAAAGGACTCCTCCCATCCCACAGAACATACACAAACTCTTGGGATTGGGTCAAATCCTCAGAGAAGGAAAGCCGTCCACAACCCATGAGGCAACGCCAGCATTCCACCCACATTGTTGACACAAATACAGAGACAAAATCTGAGCAATCACCTCAAACTCACACTTTTTCATATCCTGAAGTGTTATCACGGTCTGTAGATTGGGCATGCCATAACTATGTCCGCAATCCTAAGCGGAGTTTGTGTTTTCAGATTTTTGCTCCACAGGCCTGGCCCACACACCCTCAAAGTTGGGCCCCTAGAGCCAAACTCAGAACTTTGCCTGCCCTCTCCAGGGGATTTCTGCCCATTCCATTGACCACAACCCTATAGATTAGGAGAAACTCCAAAGTCCCGAGGCCATTCCAATATTATAGGTCACCCAGGAAAACAGGGGCGATCTGACACAATCTGAGCAACTACCTCACCTCAGATACTTAGACACGTATCCCCAGCAAAGAGATTGAACCGGACAGGCACCTAGGCTCTAATCATATCCATAGCTTTTGTTTCCAGTCATCTCTCCTCAGAGACCTGGTTTCCAATACCAGCATATGGGAGATACCTTAGGCACTCATCAATTCACAATTCTCTTCTCTACATAGGAAACATACTCTTTAGAGCTCCATCAAAACCTCCGGTTATGAACATCCCTCAAGGACCCGGATCAAGACCCCATTCCAAGGTCTCCATGGACACAAATGCACATTATGACCCATCCTCAACTCACCCATTTCAACACACCCGATTCGGTTGCTCCACTAGATCAGGCAGATCGAACTTGCCTTGGCTCTATGAGACACCTGGAATGGGAGGCAGGCTGCCCAGGCATCCATCCTTAGAACCCTGCTCTGGATAACTTCCTTATGGGATGTCCTGGAGCCATCCACCGGTCTCACCTGTCCCACAGAAGGAATCATTGCGGTTTGGAGCATCTCACAATTCAAATCGTGGGAAAAACTCCATGTCCTCGTGACACCCTCCCATTCATGAAGGGGCCATCATGGACAGAAACTCCGACCTAAGCCAACGTCTGATCCTAGCTCTGTCTTCAGGTATACGGGATCTCGAATCATCTCTGCAGAGGGTGCCTGCCGTCCCCTCACCCCGAAATCTAAGTCTGGCTTGTGTTCTCAGAATTTTTTCCTCACACCCCTGGCCCACAAGCCTTCCAGTTTGGGAATTCTGGAGCCAGTATGTGACACTGTGTCTTCCCTCCAGAAGAAAAACGTTGCCCTCTGGGGCTACCCAGTAACCACAAAAGAGTACCATCCTGCACGAAACTCGACTGCACCCCAATGATACAGTCTAGCCTGGGCACTAATTCCCTGTCTGCCACAGCCTGAGCCAGCACCTCCCAACCCACACTCAACAGCAGGCCGAACACTGAGCACATCAGACACACCATGGCCTTAGGGCTTCATCTCTTCCCAACCTCAGTTTTCAGGCTTCAGAACCTAGACCTTAAATCCAATCATAGTCCAGGAGTGAAAGTGTGGCAGAAATTAGAACTCCTTCTTCCCCATGGCCAGAAAACTTGTGGTTGCCATATTGTGCAACGTTCAGTGTAGGAGAAACCAGCATGGTACATTAGGCCACCCCCTGACTTGAGGGGCTCCTTGGGCACAAAAACACATTGTGAAACTCAGTGTGAGACCTATCCTCAAGGAAGGCCTCTCAGTGTCTGGACCAAGAGCCCACATATGGGGCTTGCCATGTTCTTAGGTCCCAATGTTAACCAGAGGTCTGGTTGTCCAGTTGCCCCAACCCACGACTCTGCTCTGGAATCCCTCTTTTGGTGGTCCACCTGAGGTAAAAAAATAAATAAATAAATAAATAAATAAATAAATAAACAAAAACACCAGAAAGGCCTCCTCCCTTCCCACAGAATGAACCCAAACACTTGGGATCAGGTCAAATCCCCAGAAAGGGAGCCTCATCGATGGCCCATGAGGACACCCCGACATTCCATGGCAATCGGTGACACATTTCCAGAAAAAAAAAAAAAAAGCATGAGCAAGCATCTCACATCGCCCTTTGTTCATATCCCGAAGAGTTCTCCTCACGGTCTATAGATCGGGCCGGCCATACCTACATCCCCCAACCTAAGTGGAGTTTCTGTTTTCAGACTTTTGTCCAAATAGCCCTGGACCACACACGCTCCACACTTCGGTCCCTGGAGCCACACCTCAGGACTGTGCTTCCCTTTCAAGGGAATTCTTCCCATTCCATTGGCCACAACCTTGCAAATGAGAAAAAACCTCCAAAGTCACCGAGGCCATCCCATTAGTGTAGGCCGCCCAGGACAAACAGGGGTGATCTCAAACCAGCTGAGCAACTACCTCCACTCAGACAACAGATGTCCCCAGAGAAGAATATTGAACCGGACAGGCCCCTAGGCCCTAATCAGATCCATTGCTTTGGTTTCCAGGCATCTCTCCTCAGAGGCCTCGATTCCAATACCAGCATACGGTGGTTTCCTGAGGCACCATTAAAAACAAATCTCGTCTCCCCATGGAAAACTTGCTCATTGGAGCTTTGTCATAACCTCTGGTTAGGAGAATCCTTCAGGGCCCTGGTGCCACTGCCCCATACCAAGGTCTCCATGGACTCAAACCAACATTAAGACCATCCTCAGGAAGGTCCTTTTAAACTCAGCCCCCTCAGTTGCTACCCCAAGACAGCAGATCAAACGTTTATTGTTGCTAGGAGACAATTAGAATGTGAGGCTGGCTGCCCAGGCATCCATACTTAGAACGCTTTTCTGGAAAAATACCTTATAAGACGTCCTGGAGCCATCCAACAAATCTTAATTGTCCCACAGAAGGAATCCTTGCGGTTTGGAGCATCTCACAACTCCAATAGTGGGAAAACCACCATGGCATCATAATGCCCCCCCTTCCTGAGGGGCCCACATGGGCAGAAACTCAAACCTGAGCCAAAGTCTGAACCTCGACCTGACTTCAGACGCATGAGATCTCAATTCCGCTCTGCAGAGTGTGCCTGCCATGTCCTTGCCCTGAAACCTAAGCCTAGCTTGTGTTCTCAGACTTCTGTCCTCACTCTCCTGGCCCACAATCCCTCCAGTTTGGGAATTCCGAAGCCACAATGCAGCACTCTGCCTGCCCTCCAGAAGAAATACTTTGCCCTATGCTGCTAATAAGAAACCCCAAATGATTTTCTAATGCATGCCACTCGATTGTAAAGCAATTATACAGCCCACCCTGTATACTAATGCCCTGTCTGGCACAGCCTGAGACAAGACATCCCAAACGACACCCAGACAGCTGGCCCCAACCTGGACACATAGGACCCGCTATGGCTGTAGGTCGTCATCTCTTCCCAACCTCGGTTTTCAGGTTTCAGAACCTAGACCTTATCTCCAATCACTGCCCAAGGGTGAACGTGATGCAGAAATTAGAATTCCTCCTTCCCCATGGCCGGAAACCTTGTGGTTGGCATGTTGTCCAACGTTCAATGTGGGAAAACCTGCATTGTCCGAAAGGACACGCCAGTGCTTGAGGGCCGCCTAGGGCACAGACATGCATTTTGACCTGCAGCGTGAGTCCCGTATTAAAGTAACGCCTCTCAGTGGCTGGACCAAGATCCTGCATATGGGGCTTGTCATATCCATAGGCCCCCAAACTTAACCAGAGGGCGAGTATTCCAGTTGTCAGTACCCACTGCTATGCTCTAGAATCCCTCTACTGGGGGAACACATGAAGCAGAAAACAGGACACTTCCCTTCCCACAGAATGACCCCAAACTCTTGGGGGCTGGACAAACTACCAGAGAGGGAGACTTCTACGACCCATGAGGCAACTCCTACATTAAACGGCCATTGTGGACAAAACATCCAGAGACAAAAGCCTGAGCGACTGCCTCCCTCTCACCCTTCTTTCATATCCCGAGGAGCTCCCCTCATGGACTGTAGATCAGGCCTGCCGTAACCTCGGCCCCAAACCTGAGCTGAGTTAGGGTTTTTGGATGTCTGTCTGCACAGCCATGGCCCACACGGCCTCCAGGATGGGGTCTCTGGAGCCACACCACAGAACTGTGCCTGCTCTCTTTTAAGAAACTGCCCATTCCATTGGCCACAACTCTACAAAATAGTAGAAACCTCAAGGTCCCCAAGGACATCCCACTACCGCAAGCCGCACTGGACAAATAGGCGCATTATGACACAAGCTGAGCAACTACTACCTCCATGCAGACACACAGACAGATATCCGCAGAGACAGAAGATTGAACCAGACAGGCCCCTAGGCCCTATTATGAACTCTTGCTTTGGTGTCCAGGTATCACTCCTCAGAGGCCTGGGTTCGAAGACCAGCATACGGGGCTTTCCTGAGGCACCAGACAGAAGACCTCTCATCTCCACATGGGAAGCTTCCTTGTTGGAGTTGTGTCAAGCCCTTCGGGTTGGAGAATCCTGCCGAGTCCCTTAGCTACTGCCACATTCCAAGGTCTCCATGGCCACCAACCCACATTATGACTCATCCTCAGGAGAGTCCATTTAAACTCAGCCTCTGGGTAGCTCACCCAAGAGCCCACAGATTGAGCGTGCCTTGTCTCGACCAGGCAATGGGAAGGTGAGTTGGCGTGTCTCGGCATCCATGCTTAGGCCCCTGCTCTCGAGTCTTTCTGTATGGGGCATCAAGGGACCATCCAATAGTACTCGACTGTCCTGAAGAAGGAAACTTTGAAGTTTGGAGCAGCTCACAACTCCCAGCCTAGGGAAACCTCCCTGGCCTCATGACGCCCCCACCCTCTACAGGAAGGGGCCGTCCTGGACACAAACTCCAGCTTGAGGCAACATCTGTTACTCGCCCTGACCTCACCTGCAGGAGATCTCGATTCAGCCTCTGCAGAGTGGGCCTGCCATGCTCTTGGCCCCAAAACTTGTGCTAGCTTGTGTTTTCAGACTTCCTTCCTCACAAACCTGGCCACACCCCTCCAGTTTGGCAATTCTGGAGACACAATGCAGCACTCTGCCTGCCCTCCAGAAGAAAAATTTTGCCCTATAGGGCTAACCGGAAACGCCAAATGAGTAACAACCTGCATGCCACTCGACCATACCCCAATTATACAGTCTAGCCTGTACACTAAAGCCCTGTCTGACACAGCCTGAGGGCAGACCTCCATCCAACACCCAGAAAGCTGGCCGTAAACAGAGCATATCACACCCACAATGGCTTTAGGCCATCATCTCTAACCAACCTCAGTTTTCACCTTCAGAACCTAGACCTTATCTCCACTCACTGCTCAGGAATGAATGTGATGCAAGAATCAGAACTTCTCCTTCGGCTTGGCAAGTAACCTAGTGGTTGGCATGTTGTCCAATGTTCATTGTAGGAGAAAGCAGCATGGACTATGAGGCACCACCTATCCCTGAGGGCCACAATTTGCACAAACACACATTGTGACCCTCAGCGTGAGCCCTATCCTCATGTAAAGCCTCTTAGTGACTGGAACAACAGCCCACATATGGGGCTTGCCAAACCCCTAGTCCCCCAATCTCAACCAGAGTTCGAGATGAGTAGTCACCCCTACTCAGGGCTCTACTCTGGAATCCCATTTTGGTGGGACACCTGAGGTAAAAAAAAAAAAAAAAAAAAACATATATATATATATGTATATATATATATACACAGAAAGGACTCTTCCAATCCAGAGAATGATCCCAACCACTTGGGATCAGGCCATATCACCAGAGAAAGAATTGTCCATGGCCCTTGAGGACATCCTGACATTCCACGGCCACCGTTGACACAAAATCCAGAGACAAAAGCCTGAGCAATCGCCACATACTCGCCCATTGTTCATAGCCTGGAAAATTCTCACGTTCTGTAGATCGAGCCTTCATACATACATCCCCAAACGTAAGCTGAGTTTGTGTTTTCAGACTTCTGTCCCCACAGGCCTGGCCCACACACCATCCAAGCTGGGGCCCCTGGAGACACACCTCAGGACTGTGGCTTCCCTCTCCAGGGGAATTCTGCCATTTCCATTGTCCACAACCCTATAGATTAGGAGAATCCTCCAAACTCCCCGAGGCCATCCGAATAGTGTTTGCTGCCCAGGACACACTGGGATGATCTTTCACAACTTAGGAAACTACCTCCACTCAGACCCAGAGACAGATATCCCCATAGAATAATATTGAACTGGACAGGCACTTAGGCCCTAATCAGATCCATTGCTTTTGATTCCAGTCATCTCTCCTCAGAGGCCTGGTTTCCAATACCAGCATATGGGAGATTCCTTAGGCACTCATCAAAACAATTCTCCTCTCTACATAGGAAACATACTCTTTAGAACTCCATCAAAACCTCCTGTTATGAACATCCCTCAAGGCCCCGGTTCAAGCACCCCATTCCAAGGTCTACATGGACACAAATGCACATTATGACCCATCCTCAACTCACCCATTTCAACACACCCGCCTCGGATACTCCCGTAGATCCAGCAGATCGAACTTGCCTTGGCTCTATGAGACACCCGGAATGGGAGGCAGGCTGCCCAGGCATCCATCCTTAGAACCCTGCTCTGGATAACTTCCTTATGGGATGTCCTGGAGCCATCCAACAGGTCTCGACTGTCCCACAGAAGGAATCATTGCGGTTTGGAGCATCTCACAATTCCCATCGTGGGAAAACCTCCATGTCCTCGTGACACCGTCCCCTTCATGAAGGGGCCGTCATGGACAGAAACTTCGACCTAAGCCAACGTCTGATCCTAGCTCTGTCTTCAGGTATACAGGATATCAAATCATCTCAGCAGAGGGTGCCTGCCGTCCCCTCACCCCGAAATCTAAGTCTGGCTTGTGTTCTCAGAATTTTTTCCTCACACTCCTGGCCCACAAGCCTTCCAGTTTGGGAATTCTGGAGCCACTATGTGGCACTGTGTCTTCCCTCCAGAAGAAAAACGTTGCCCTCTGGGGCTACCCAGTAACCACAAATGAGTACCATCCTGCACGAAACTCGACTGCACCCCAATGATACAGTCTAGCCTGGGCACTAATTCCCTGTCTGCCACAGCCTGAGCCTGCACCTCCCAACCCACACTCAACAGCTGGCCGAACACTGAGCACATCAGACACACCATGGCCTTAGGTCTTCATCTCTTCCCAAGCTCAGTTTTCAGGCTTCAGAACCTAGACCTTAAATCCAATCACAGTCCAGGAGTGAAAGTGTGGCAGAAATTAGAACTCCTTCTTCCCCATGGCCAGAAAACTTGTGGTTGCCATATTGTGCAACGTTCAGTGTAGGAGAAACCAGCATGGTACATTAGGCCACGCCCTGACTTGAGGGGCTCCTTGGGCACAAAAACACATTGTGAAACTCAGTGTGAGACCTATCCTCAAGGAAAGCCTCTCAGTGTCTGGACCAAGAGCCCACATATGGGGCTTGCCATGTTCTTAGGTCCCAATGTTAACCAGAGGTCTGGTTGTCCAGTTGCCCCAACCCACGACTCTGCTCTGGAATCCCTCTTTTGGTGGTCCACCTGAGGTAAAAAAACAAAAACAAAAACAAAAACAAAAACAAAAAAAATAAACAAAAAAACAGAAAGGCCTCCTCCCTTCCCACAGAATGACCTCAAACTCTTGGGATCAGGTCAAATCCCCAGAAAGGGAGCCTCATCGATGGCCCATGAGGACACCCCGACATTCCATGGCAATCGGTGACACATTTCCAGAAAAAAAAAAAAAAGCGTGAGCAAGCATCTCACATCGCCCTTTGTTCATATCCCGAAGAGTTCTCCTCACGGTCTATAGATCGCGCCGGCCATACCTACATCCCCCAACCTAAGTGGAGTTTGTGTTTTCAGACTTTTGTCCAAATAGCCCTGGACCACACACGCTCCACACTTGGGTCCTTGGAGCCACAGCTCAGGACTGTGCTTCCCTTTCAAGGGAATTCTTCCCATTCCATTGGCCACAACCTTGCAAATGAGGAAAAACCTCCAAAGTCACTGAGGCCATCCCAATAGTGTAGGCCGCCCAGGACAAACAGGGGTGATCTCAAACCAGCTGAGCAACTACCTCCACTCAGACAACAGATGTCCCCAGAGAAGAATATTGAACCGGACAGGCCCCTAGGCCCTAATCAGATCCATTGCTTTGGTTTCCAGGCATCTCTCCTCAGAGGCCTCGTTTCCAATACCAGCATATGGTGGTTTCCTGAGGCACCATTAAAAACAAATCTCGTCTCCCCATGGAAAACTTGCTCATTGGAGCTTTGTCATAACCTCTGGTTAGGAGAATCCTTCAGGGCCCTGGTGCCACTGCCCCATACCAAGGTCTCCATGGACTCAAACCAACGTTAAGACCATTCTCAGGAAAGTCCATTTCAACTCAGCCCCCTCTGTTACTACCCCAAGACAGCAGATCAAACCTTGCTTGTTGCTAGGAGACAATTGGAATGTGAGGCTGGCTACCCTGGCATCCATACTTAGAACCCTGTTCTGGAAAAATACCTTATAAGACGTCCTGGAGCCATCCAACAAATCTTAATTGTCCCACAGAAGGAATCCTTGTGGTTTGGAGCATCTCACAACTCCAATAGTGGGAAAACCCCCATGGCCTCATAATGCCCCCCCTTCCTGAAGGGGCCCACATGGACAGAAACTCAAACCTGAGCCAAAGTCTGAAGCTGGACCTGACTTCAGACGCATGAGCTCTCAATTCAGCTCTGCAGAGTGTGCCTGCCATGTCCTTGCCCCGAAACCTAAGCCTAGCTTGTGTTCTCAGACTTCCGTCCTCACTCTCCTGGCCCACAAGCCCTCCAGTTTGGGAATTCCGAAGCCACAATGCAGCACTCTGCCTGCCCTCCAGAAGAAAAACTTTGCCCTATGCTGCTAATAAGAAACCCCAAATGATTTTCTAATGCATGCCACTCGATTGTAAAGCAATTATACAGCCCACCCTGTATTCTAATGCCCTGTCTGGCACAGCCTGAGACAAGACATCCCAAACGACACCCAGACAGCTGGCCCCAACCTGGACACATAGGACCCGCTATGGCTGTAGGTCGTCATCTCTTCCCAACCTCGGTTTTCAGGTTTCAGAACCTATACCTTATCTCCAATCACTGCCCAGGGGTGAACGTGATGCAGAAATTAGAATTCCTCCTTCCCCATGGCCAGAAACCTTGTGGTTGACATGTTGTCCAACGTTCTATGTGGGAAAACCTACATTGTCCGAAAGGCCACGCCAGTGCTTGAGGGCCGCCTAGGGCACAGACATGCATTGTGACCTGCAGC
The DNA here is from genome assembly GCF_964662115.1 of Mustela nivalis. Taxonomy (NCBI): domain Eukaryota; kingdom Metazoa; phylum Chordata; class Mammalia; order Carnivora; family Mustelidae; genus Mustela; species Mustela nivalis. The sequence goes on from NW_028135482.1 coordinate 150,406, forward strand.
GTGAGTCCCGTATTAAAGTAACGCCTCTCAGTGGCTGGACCAAGATCCTGCATATGGGGCTTGTCATATCCATAGGCCCCCAGCCTTAACCAGAGGGCGAGTATTCCAGTTGTCAGTACCCACTGCTATGCTCTAGAATCCCTCTACTGAGGGGACACATGAGGCAGAAAACCGGACACTTCCCTTCCCACAGAAGGACCCCAAACACTTGGCGGCTGGACAAACTACCAGAGAGGGAGACTTCTACGACCCATGAGGCAACTCCTACATTAAACGGACATTGTGGACAAAACATCCAGAGACAAAAGCCTGAGCGACTGCCTCCCTCTCACCCTTCTTTCATATCCAGAGGAGCTCCCCTCATGGGCTGTAGATCAGGCCTGCCGTAACCTCGGCCCCAAACCTGAGCTGAGTTAGGGTTTTTGGATGTCTGTCTGCACAGCCATGGCCCACACAGCCTCCAGGCTGGGGTCTCTGGAGCCACACCACAGAACTGTGCCTGCTCTCTCCTAAGAAACTGCCCATTCCATTGGCCACAACTCTACAAAATAGTAGAAACCTCAAGGTCCCCAAGGACATCCCACTACCGCAAGCCGCACTGGACAAATAGGGGCATTATGACACAAGCTGAGCAACTACTACCTCCATGCAGACACACAGACAGATATCCGCAGAGACAGAAGATTGAACCAGACAGGCCCCTAGGCCCTATTATGAACTCTTGCTTTGGTGTCAAGGTATCACTCCTCAGAGGCCTGGGTTCGAAGACCAGCATACGGGGCTTTCCTGAGGCACCAGACAGAAGACCTCTCATCTCCACATGGGAAGCTTCCTTGTTGGAGTTGTGTCAAGCCCTTCGGGTTGGAGAATCCTGCAGAGTCCCTTAGCTACTGCCACATTCCAAGGTCTCCATGGCCACCAACCCACATTATGACTCATCCTCAGGAGAGTCCATTTAAACTCAGCCTTCTGGGTAGCTCACCCAAGAGCCCACAGATTGAGCGTGCCTTCTCTCGACCAAGCAATGGGAAGGTGAGTTGGCGTTTCTCGGCATCCATGCTTAGGCCCCTGCTCTCGAGTCTTTCTGTATGGGGCATCCTGGAACCATCCAATAGTACTCGACTGTCCTGAAGAAGGAAACTTTGATGTTTGGAGCAGCTCACAACTCCCAGCGTAGGGAAACATCCCTGGCCTCATGACGTCCCCACCCCCTTCAGGAAGGGGCCGTCATGGACACAAACTCCAGCTTGAGGCAACATCTGATACTCGCCCTGACCTCACCTGCAGGAGATCTCGATTCAGCCTCTGCAGAGTGGGCCTGCCATGCTCTTGGCCCCAAAACTCGTGCTAGCTTGTGTTTTCAGACTTCCTTCCTCACAATCCTGGCCACACCCCTCCAGTTTGGCAATTCCGGAGACGCAATGCAGCACTCTGCCTGCCCTCCAGAAGAAAAATGTTGCCCTATAGGGCTAACCGGAAACGCCAAATGAGTAACAACCTGCATGCCACTCGACCATACCCCAATTATACAGTCTAGCCTGTGCACTAAAGCCCTGTCTGACACAGCCTGAGGGCAGACCTCCAGTCCAACACCCAGAAAGCTGGCCGTACACAGAGCATATCACACCCGCAATGGCTTTAGGCCATCATCTCTACCCAACCTCAGTATTCACCTTCAGAACCTAGACCTTATCTCCACTCACTGCTCTGGAATGAATGTGATGCAAGAATCAGAACTTCTCCTTCGCCTTGGCAAGTAACCTAGTGGTTGGCATGTTGTCCAATGTTTATTGTAGGAGAAAGCAGCATGGACTATGAGGCCCCACCTAACCCTGAGGGCCACAATATGCACAAACACACATTGTGACCCTCAGCGTGAGCCCTATCCTCATGTAAAGCCTCTTAGTGACTGGAACAACAGCCCACATATGGGGCTTGCCAAGCCTCTAGTCCCCCAATCTCAACCAGAGTTCGAGATGACTAGTCACCCCTACTCAGGGCTCTACTCTGGAATCCCATTTTGGTGGGACACCTGAGGTAAAAAAAAAAAAATACAGAAAGGACTCTTCCCATCCACAGAATGATCCCAACCCCTTGGGATCAGGCCATATCACCAGAGAAAGAATTGTCCATGGCCCTTGAGGACATCCCGACATTCCACGGCCACCGTTGACACAAAATCCAGAGACAAAAGCCTGAGCAATCGCCACATACTCGCCCTTTGTTCATAGCCCGGAAAATTCTCACGTTCTGTAGATCGAGCCTTCATACATACATCCCCAAACCTAAGCTGAGTTTGTGTTTTCAGACTTCTGTCCCCACAGGCCTGGCCCACACACCATCCAAGCTGGGGCCCCTGGAGACACACCTCAGGACTGTGGCTTCCCTCTCCAGGGGAATTCTGCCATTTCCATTGGCCACAACCCAATAGATTAGGAGAATCCTCCGAACTCCCCGAGGCCATCCGAATAGTGTTGGCTGCCCAGGACACACTGGGATGATCTTTCACAACTTAGGAAACTACCTCCACTCAGACCCAGAGACAGATATCCCCATAGAATAAGATTGAACTGGACAGGCACTTAGGCCCTAATCAGATCCATTGCTTTTGATTCCAGTCATCTCTCCTCAGAGGCCTGGATTCCAATACCAGCATATGGGAGATTCCTTAGGCACTCATCAAAACAATTCTCCTCTCTACATAGGAAACATACTCTTTAGAACTCCATCAAAACCTCCTGTTATGAACATCCCTCAAGGCCCCGGTTCAAGCACCCCATTCCAAGGTCTACATGGACACAAATGCACATTATGACCCATCCTCAACTCACCCATTTCAACACACCCGCCTCGGATGCTCCCGTAGATCCAGCAGATCGAACTTGCCTTGGCTCTATGAGACACCCGGAATGGGAGGCAGGCTGCCCAGGCATCCATCCTTAGAACCCTGCTCTGGATAACTTCCTTATGGGATGTCCTGGAGCCATCCAACAGGTCTCGACTGTCCCACAGAAGGAATCATTGCGGTTTGGAGCATCTCACAATTCCCATCGTGGGAAAACCTCCATGTCCTCGTGACACCGTCCCCTTCATGAAGGGGCCGTCATGGACAGAAACTTCGACCTAAGCCAACGTCTGATCCTAGCTCTATCTTCAGGTATACAGGATATCAAATCATCTCTGCAGAGGGTGCCTGCCGTCCCCTCACCCCGAAATCTAAGTCTGGCTTGTGTTCTCAGAATTTTTTCCTCACACTCCTGGCCCACAAGCCTTCCAGTTTGGGAATTCTGGAGCCACTATGTGGCACTGTGTCTTCCCTCCAGAAGAAAAACGTTGCCCTCTGGGGCTACCCAGTAACCACAAATGAGTACCATCCTGCACGAAACTCGACTGCACCCCAATGATACAGTCTAGCCTGGGCACTAATTCCCTGTCTGCCACAGCCTGAGCCTGCACCTCCCAACCCACACTCAACAGCTGGCCGAACACTGAGCACATCAGACACACCATGGCCTTAGGTCTTCATCTCTTCCCAACCTCAGTTTTCAGGCTTCAGAACCTAGACCTTAAATCCAATCACAGTCCAGGAGTGAAAGTGTGGCAGAAATTAGAACTCCTTCTTCCCCATGGCCAGAAAACTTGTGGTTGCCATATTGTGCAACGTTCAGTGTAGGAGAAACCAGCATGGTACATTAGGCCACGCCCTGACTTGAGGGGCTCCTTGGGCACAAAAACACATTGTGAAACTCAGTGTGAGACCTATCCTCAAGGAAAGCCTCTCAGTGTCTGGACCAAGAGCCCACATATGGGGCTTGCCATGTTCTTAGGTCCCAATGTTAACCAGAGGTCTGGTTGTCCAGTTGCCCCAACCCACGACTCTGCTCTGGAATCCCTCTTTTGGTGGTCCACCTGAGGTAAAAAAACAAAAACAAAAACAAAAACAAAAACAAAAAAAATAAACAAAAAAACAGAAAGGCCTCCTCCCTTCCCACAGAATGACCTCAAACTCTTGGGATCAGGTCAAATCCCCAGAAAGGGAGCCTCATCGATGGCCCATGAGGACACCCCGACATTCCATGGCAATCGGTGACACATTTCCAGAAAAAAAAAAAAAAAAGCGTGAGCAAGCATCTCACATCGCCCTTTGTTCATATCCCGAAGAGTTCTCCTCACGGTCTATAGATCGCGCCGGCCATACCTACATCCCCCAACCTAAGTGGAGTTTGTGTTTTCAGACTTTTGTCCAAATAGCCCTGGACCACACACGCTCCACCCTTGGGTCCCTGGAGCCACACCTCAGGACTGTGCTTCCCTTTCAAGGGAATTCTTCCCATTCCATTGGCCACAACCTTGCAAATGAGGAAAAACCTCCAAAGTCACTGAGGCCATCCCAATAGTGTAGGCCGCCCAGGACAAACAGGGGTGATCTCAAACCAGCTGAGCAACTACCTCCACTCAGACAACAGATGTCCCCAGAGAAGAATATTGAACCGGACAGGCCCCTAGGCCCTAATCAGATCCATTGCTTTGGTTTCCAGGCATCTCTCCTCAGAGGCCTCGTTTCCAATACCAGCATATGGTGGTTTCCTGAGGCACCATTAAAAACAAATCTCGTCTCCCCATGGAAAACTTGCTCATTGGAGCTTTGTCATAACCTCTGGTTAGGAGAATCCTTCAGGGCCCTGGTGCCACTGCCCCATACCAAGGTCTCCATGGACTCAAACCAACGTTAAGACCATTCTCAGGAAAGTCCATTTCAACTCAGCCCCCTCTGTTACTACCCCAAGACAGCAGATCAAACCTTGCTTGTTGCTAGGAGACAATTGGAATGTGAGGCTGGCTACCCTGGCATCCATACTTAGAACCCTGTTCTGGAAAAATACCTTATAAGACGTCCTGGAGCCATCCAACAAATCTTAATTGTCCCACAGAAGGAATCCTTGTGGTTTGGAGCATCTCACAACTCCAATAGTGGGAAAACCCCCATGGCCTCATAATGCCCCCCCTTCCTGAAGGGGCCCACATGGACAGAAACTCAAACCTGAGCCAAAGTCTGAAGCTGGACCTGACTTCAGACGCATGAAATCTCAATTCAGCTCTGCAGAGTGTGCCTGCCATGTCCTTGCCCCGAAACCTAAGCCTAGCTTGTGTTCTCAGACTTCCGTCCTCACTCTCCTGGCCCACAAGCCCTCCAGTTTGGGAATTCCGAAGCCACAATGCAGCACTCTGCCTGCCCTCCAGAAGAAAAACTTTGCCCTATGCTGCTAATAAGAAACCCCAAATGATTTTCTAATGCATGCCACTCGATTGTAAAGCAATTATACAGCCCACCCTGTATTCTAATGCCCTGTCTGGCACAGCCTGAGACAAGACATCCCAAACGACACCCAGACAGCTGGCCCCAACCTGGACACATAGGACCCGCTATGGCTGTAGGTCGTCATCTCTTCCCAACCTCGGTTTTCAGGTTTCAGAACCTAGACCTTATCTCCAATCACTGCCCAGGGGTGAACGTGATGCAGAAATTAGAATTCCTCCTTCCCCATGGCCAGAAACCTTGTGGTTGACATGTTGTCCAACGTTCTATGTGGGAAAACCTACATTGTCCGAAAGGCCACGCCAGTGCTTGAGGGCCGCCTAGGGCACAGACATGCATTGTGACCTGCAGCGTGAGTCCCCTATTAAAGTAACGCCTCTCAGTGGCTGGACCAAGATCCTGCATATGGGGCTTGTCATATCCATAGGCCCCCAGCCTTAACCAGAGGGCGAGTATTCCAGTTGTCAGTACCCACTGCTATGCTCTAGAATCCCTCTACTGAGGGGACACATGAGGCAGAAAACCGGACACTTCCCTTCCCACAGAATGACCCCAAACACTTGGCGGCTGGACAAACTACCAGAGAGGGAGACTTCTACGACCCATGAGGCAACTCCTACATTAAACGGACATTGTGGACAAAACATCCAGAGACAAAAGCCTGAGCGACTGCCTCCCTCTCACCCTTCTTTCATATCCAGAGGAGCTCCCCTCATGGGCTGTAGATCAGGCCTGCCGTAACCTCGGCCCCAAACCTGAGCTGAGTTAGGGTTTTTGGATGTCTGTCTGCACAGCCATGGCCCACACAGCCTCCAGGCTGGGGTCTCTGGAGCCACACCACAGAACTGTGCCTGCTCTCTCCTAAGAAACTGCCCATTCCATTGGCCACAACTCTACAAAATAGTAGAAACCTCAAGGTCCCCAAGGACATCCCACTACCGCAAGCCGCACTGGACAAATAGGGGCATTATGACACAAGCTGAGCAACTACTACCTCCATGCAGACACACAGACAGATATCCGCAGAGACAGAAGATTGAACCAGACAGGCCCCTAGGCCCTATTATGAACTCTTGCTTTGGTGTCAAGGTATCACTCCTCAGAGGCCTGGGTTCGAAGACCAGCATACGGGGCTTTCCTGAGGCACCAGACAGAAGACCTCTCATCTCCACATGGGAAGCTTCCTTGTTGGAGTTGTGTCAAGCCCTTCGGGTTGGAGAATCCTGCAGAGTCCCTTAGCTACTGCCACATTCCAAGGTCTCCATGGCCACCAACCCACATTATGACTCATCCTCAGGAGAGTCCATTTAAACTCAGCCTTCTGGGTAGCTCACCCAAGAGCCCACAGATTGAGCGTGCCTTCTCTCGACCAGGCAATGGGAAGGTGAGTTGGCGTGTCTCGGCATCCATGCTTAGGCCCCTGCTCTCGAGTCTTTCTGTATGGGGCATCAAGGGACCATCCAATAGTACTCGACTGTCCTGAAGAAGGAAACTTTGAAGTTCAGAGCAGCTCACAACTCCCAGCGTAGGGAAACCTCCCTGGCCTCATGACGCCCCCACCCCCTTCAGGAAGGGGCCGTCCTGGACACAAACTCCAGCTTGAGGCAACATCTGATACTCGCCCTGACCTCACCTGCAGGAGATCTCGATTCAGCCTCTGCAGAGTGGGCCTGCCATGCTCTTGGCCCCAAAACTCATGCTAGCTTGTGTTTTCAGACTTCCTTCCTCACAATCCTGGCCACACCCCTCCAGTTTGGCAATTCTGGAGACACAATGCAGCACTCTGCCTGCCCTCCAGAAGAAAAATGTTGCCCTATAGGGCTAACCGGAAACGCCAAATGAGTAACAACCTGCATGCCACGCGACCATACCCCAATTATACAGTCTAGCCTGTGCACTAAAGCCCTGTCTGACACAGCCTGAGGGCAGACCTCCAGTCCAACACACAGAAAGCTGGCCGTACACAGAGCATATCACACCCACAATGGCTTTAGGCCATCATCTCTACCCAACCTCAGTTTTCATTGCAGAACCTAGGCGTTATCTCCACTCACTGCTCAGGAGTGAACGTGATGCAAGAATCAGAACTTCTCCTTCGCCTTGGCAAGTAACCTAGTGGTTGGCATGTTGTCCATTGTTCATAGTAGGAGAAAGCAGCATGGACTATGAGGCCCCACCTATCCCTGAGGGCCACAATTTGCACAAACACACATTGTGACCCTCAGCGTGAGCCCTATCCTCATGTAAAGCCTCTTAGTGACTGGAACAACAGCCCACATATGGGGCTTGGCAAGCCTAGTCCCCCAATCTCAACCAGAGTTCGAGATGTCTAGTCACCCCTACTCAGGGCTCTACTCTGGAATCCCTATTTGGTGGAACACCTGAGGTAAAAAAAAAAAAATACAGAAAGGACTCTTCCCATCCACAGAATGATCCCAACCCCTTGTGATCAGGCCAAATCACCAGAGAAAGAATTGCCCATGGCCCTTGAGGACACCCCGACATTCCACGGCCACCGTTGACACAAAATCCAGAGACAAAAGCTTGAGCAAGCGCCACATACTCGCCCTTTGTTCATAGCACGGAAAATTCTTACTGTCTGTAGATCGAGCCTTCATACATACATCCCCAAACCTAAGCTGAGTTTGTGTTTTCAGACTTCTGTCCCCACAGTCCTGGCCCACACACCGTCCAAGCTGGGGCCCCTGGAGACACACCTCAGGACTGTGGCTTCCCTCTCCAGGGGAATTCTGCCATTTCCTTTGGCCACAACCCTATAGATTAGGAGAATCCTCCAAACTCCCCGAGGCCATCCCAATAGTGTTGGCTGCCCAGGACAAACAGGGAAGATCTTTCACAAGTTAGGAAACTACCTCCACTCAGACCCAGAGACAGATATCCCCATAGAATAAGATTGAACTGGACAGGCACTTAGGCTCTAATCAGATCCATTGCTTTTGTTTCCAGGCATCTCTCCTCAGAGGCCTGGTTTCCAATACCAGAATACGGGGGATTACTGAGGCACTCATCAGAAAAATCTCATCTCCACATAGGAAATGTACTCTTTGGAGCTCTATAAAAACCTCTGTTTAGGAGAATCTTTCAGGGCCCCGGATCAAGCGCCCCATTCCAAGGTCTCCATGGACTTAAACCCACATTATGATCTATTGTCGGGAGAGTCCATGTCAACTCAACCCCCTTGGTTTCTCCCCCAGGGCCTGCAGATCAAACCTGCCTTGTTGCTAGGAGACAACTAGAATGGGAGGCGGGCTGCCCAGGCATCCATCCTTAGAACCCTACTCTGGAGTCGTTCCACATGGGACATCCTAGTGCCATCCAACAGGTCTCAAGTGTCCCACAGAAGGAATCTTTGCAGTCTGGAGCATCTCACAACTCCCATTGTGGGAAAATCTACATGGCCTCTTGAGACGCTCCACTTTATAAAGGGGCCATCATGAACAGAATCTCCAACCTGAGCAAACGTCTGATATACGCCCTGACTTCAGGTGCATGAGATCTTGATTCAGCTCTGCAGAGTGTGCCTTCTGTGCACTCACCCCCAAAACTAAGCCTAGCTTGTGTTCTCAGACTACCGTCCTCACACCCCTGCCCCAAAAGCCCTACAGATTGGCAATACTGGGGCCATAATGCAGCACACTGCCTGCCCTCCAGAAGAAAAACGTTGCCTTATGGAGCTACCTAGAAACCCGAATAAGGATCAACTGAACGCCACTCGACTGCACCCCAAATATGCAGTCTACCCTGTCTAATGCCTTGTCTGACACAGCATGAGCCCACACCTCCAGACCTACGCTCAACAGCTGGCCGCACACTGAGCTCATTGGACCCATCAGGTCCTTAGGTCTTCATCCCTTCCCAACCTCAGTTTTCGGGTTTCAGAACCTAGACCTAAACTCCAAACACTGTCCAGGGGTGAACTTGATGCAGAAACCACAACTCTTCCTTCGCCATGGCTGGAAACCTTGTGGTTGGCATATTCTCCAACGTTCAGTGTGGAAGAATCTAGCGTGGCCCATGAGGCACTTCCCCTGCTTGAGGGCCTTGTTGGGCACAAATAGGCATTGTGAACCTCAGCATGAGCCCTGTCCTCAAGGAAGGCCTCTCAGTGTCTGAATCAAGAGCCCGCCTATTGGACTTGCCATGCCCCTAGGCCCCCAAACTTAAACAGAGGTGGGGATATCCAGTTGTCCCTCCCAAGGACTCTGCTCTGGAATCCCTCTTTTATTGGGACACTTGAGGTACATAAAATAAAATATAAAATAAAATAAAATAAAAAACAGAAAAGACTCCCCCCATCCCACAGAATGTACCCAAACTCTTGGGATCGGGTCAAATCCTCAGAGAAGGAAAGCCATCCACAACCCATGAGGCCACGCCAGCATTCCACCCACATTGTTGACACAAATCCAGAGACAAATCCTGAGCAAGCACCTCAAACTCACCCTTTTTCATATCCCTAAGTGTTATCACAGTCTGTAGATTGGGCGTGCCATACCTATGTCCCCATCCTAAGCAGAGTTTGTGTTTTCAGACTTTTGTCCCCACAGGCCTGGCCCACACAGCCTCAAGGCTGGGCCCCTAGAGCCAAACTCAGAACTGTGCCTGCCCTCTCCAGGGGATTTCTGCCCATTCCATTGGCCACAACCCTATAGAGTAGGAGAAACTCCAAATTCCCGAAGCCATCCCAATATTATAGGCTGCCCAGGACAAACAGGGGCGATCTGACACAAGCTGAGCAACTACATCCCCTCAGATCCTTAGACACGTATCCTCAGGAAAGAGATTGAACCGGACAGGCACCTATGCCCTAATCATCTCGATTGCTTTTGTTTCCAGTCATCTCTCCTCAGAGTCCTGGTTTCCAATACCAGCATATGGGAGATTCCTTAGGCACTCATCAAAACAATTCTCTTCTATACATAGGAAACTTACTCTTTAGAGCCCATCAAAACCTCCGGTTATGAACATCCCTCAAGGCCCCGGATCAAGCACCCCATTCCAAGGTCTACATGGACACAAATGCACATTATGACCCATCCTCAACTCACCCATTTCAACACACCCGCCTCGGTTGCTCCCCTAGATCCAGCAGATCGAACTTGAACTTGCCTTGGCGCTATGAGACACCTGGAATGGGAGGCAGGCTGCCCAGGCATCCATCCTTAGAACCCTGCTCTGAATAACTTCCTTATGGGATGTCCTGGAGCCATCCAACAGGTCTCGACTGTCCCACAGAAGGAATCATTGTGGTTTGGAGCATCTCACAATTCCCATCGTGGGAAAACCTCCATGTCCTCGTGACACCGTCCCCTTCATGAAGGGGCCGTCATGGACAGAAACTCCGACGTAAGCCAACGTCTGATCCTAGCTCTGTCTTCAGGCATACGGGATCTCGAATCATCTCTGCAGAGGGTGCCTGCCGTCCCCTCACCCCGAAATCTAAGTCTGGCTCTTGTTCTCAGAATTTTTTCCTCACACTCCTGGCCCACAAGCCTTCCAGTTTGGGAATTCTGGAGCCACTATGTGGCACTGTGTCTTCCCTCCAGAAGAAAAACGTTGCCCTTTGGGGCTACCCAGTAACCACAAATGAGTACCATCCTGCACGAAACTCGACTGCACCCCAATGATACAGTCTAGCCTGGGCATTAATTCCCTGTCTGCCACAGCCTGAGCCTGCACCTCCCAACCCACACTCAACAGCTGGCCGAACACTGAGCACATCAGACACACCATGGCCTTAGGTCTTCATCTCTTCCCAACCTCAGTTTTCAGGCTTCAGAACCTAGACCTTAAATCCAATCACAGTCCAGGAGTGAAAGTTTTGCAGAAATTAGAACTCCTTCTTCCCCATGGCCAGAAAACTTGTGGTTGCCATATTGTGCAACGTTCAGTGTAGGAGAAACCAGCATGGTACATTAGGTCACGTCCTGACATGAGGGGCTCCTTGGGCTCAAAAACACATTGTGAAACTCAGTGTGAGACCTATCCTCAAGGAAGGCCTCTCAGTGTCTGGACCAAGAGCCCACATATGGGGATTGCCATGTTCTTAAGTCCCAATGTTAACCAGAGGTCTGGTTGTCCAGTTGCCCCAACCCACGATTCTGCTCTGGAATCCCTATTTTGGTGGGCCACATGAGGTAAAAAAATAAATAAATAAATAAATAAACAAAAAAACCAGAAAGGCCTCCTCCCTTACCACAGAATGACCCCAAACTCTTGGGATCATGTCAAATCCCCAGAAAAGGAGTCTCATCGATGGCCCATGAGGTCACCCCGACATTCCATGGCAATCGGTGACACATTTCCAGAAAAAAAAAAAAAAGCATGAGCAAGCACTTCACATTCGCCCTTTGTTCATATCCCGAAGAGTTCTCCTCACGGTCTATAGATCGGGCCGGCCATACCTACATCCCCCAACCTAAGTGGAGTTTGTGTTTTCAGACTTTTGTCCAAATAGCCCTGGACCACACACGCTCCACACTTGGGTCCCTGGAGCCACACCTCAGGACTGTGCTTCCCTTTCAAGGGAATTCTTCCCATTCCATTGGCCACAACCTTGCAAATGAGGAAAAACCTCCAAAGTCACTGAGGCCATCCCAATAGTGTAGGCCGCCCAGGACAAACAGGGGTGATCTCAAACCAGCTGAGCAACTACCTCCACTCAGACAACAGATGTCCCCAGAAAAGAATATTGAACCGGACAGGCCCCTAGGCCCTAATCAGATCCATTGCTTTGGTTTCCAGGCATCTCTCCTCAGAGGCCTCGTTTCCAATACCAGCATATTGTGGTTTCCTGAGGCACCATTAAGAACAAATCTCGTCTCCCCATGGAAAACTTGCTCATTGGAGCTTTGTCATAACCTCTGGTTAGGAGAATCCTTCAGGGCCCTGGTGCCACTGCCCCATACCAAGGTCTCCATGGACTCAAACCAACATTAAGACCATCCTCAGGAAAGTCCATTTCAACTCAGCCCCCTCTGTTGCTACCCCAAGCCAGCAGATCAAACGTTTCTTGTTGCTAGGAGACAATTGGAATGTGAGGCTGGCTGCCCAGGCATCCATACTTAGAACCCTGTTCTGGAAAAATACCTTATAAGACGTCCTGGAGCCATCCAACAAATCTTAATTGTCCCACAGAAGGAATCCTTGCAGTTTGGAGCATCTCACAACTCCAATAGTGGGAAAACCCCCATGGCCTCATAATGCCCCCCCTTCCTGAAGGGGCCCACATGGACAGAAACTCAAACCTGAGCCAAAGTCTGAACCTCGACCTGACTTCAGACGCATGAGCTCTCAATTCAGCTCTGCAGAGTGTGCCTGCCATGTCCTTGCCCCGAAACCTAAGCCTAGCTTGTGTTCTCAGACTTCCGTCCTCACTCTCCTGGCCCACAAGCCCTCCAGTTTGGGAATTCCGATGCCACAATGCAGCACTCTGCCTGCCCTCCAGAAGAAAAACTTTGCCCTATGCTGCTAATAAGAAACCCCAAATGATTTTCTAATGCATGCCACTCGATTGTAAAGCAATTATACAGCCCACCCTGTATTCTAATGCCCTGTCTGGCACAGCCTGAGAGAAGACATCCCAAACGACACCCAGACAGCTGGCCCCAAACTGGACACATAGGACCCGCTATGGCTCTAGGTCGTCATCTCTTCCCAACCTCGGTTTTCAGGCTCCAGAACCTAGACCTTTTCTCCAATCACTGCCCAGGGGTGAACGTGATGCAGAAATTAGAATTCCTCCTTCCCCATGGCCAGAAACCTTGTGGTTGGCATGTTGTCCAACGTTCAATGTGGGAAAACCTGCATTGTCCGAAAGGCCACGCCAGTGCTTGAGGGCCGCCTAGGGCACAGACATGCATTGTGACCTGCAGCGTGAGTCCCGTATTAAAGTAACGCCTTTCAGTGGCTGGACCAAGATCCTGCATATGGGGCTTGTCATATCCATAGGCCCCCAGGCTTAACCAGAGGGCAAGTATTCCAGTTGTCAGTACCCACTGCTATGCTCTAGAATCCCTCTACTGGGGGGAGACATGAAGCAGAAAACAGGACACTTCCCTTCCCACAGAATGACCCCAAACTCTTGGGGGCTGGACAAACTACCAGAGAGGGAGTCTTCTACGACCCATGAGGCAACTCCTACATTAAACGGCCATTGTGGACAAAACATCCAGAGACAAAAGCCTGAGCGACTGCCTCCCTCTCACCCTTCTTTCATATCCAGAGGAGCTCCCCTCATGGACTGTAGATCAGGCCTGCCGTAACCTCGGCCCCAAACCTGAGCTGAGTTAGGGTTTTTGGATGTCTGTCTGCACAGCCATGGCCCACACAGCCTCCAGGCTGGGGTCTCTGGAGACACACCACAGAACTGTGCCTGCTCTCTCCTAAGAAACTGCCCATTCCATTGGCCACAACTCTACAAAATAGTAGAAACCTCAAGGTCCCCAAGGACATCCCACTACCGCAAGCCGCACTGGACAAATAGGGGCATTATGACACAAGCTGAGCAACTACTACCTCCATGCAGACACACAGACAGATATCCGCAGAGACAGAAGATTGAACCAGACAGGCCCCTAGGCCCTATTATGAACTCTTGCTTTGGTGTCCAGGTATCACTCCTCAGAGGCCTGGGTTCGAAGACCAGCATACGGGGCTTTCCTGAGGCACCAGACAGAAGACCTCTCCTCTCCACATGGGAAGCTTCCTTGTTGGAGTTGTGTCAAGCCCTTCGGTTTGGAGAATCCTGCCGAGTCCCTTAGCTACTGCCACATTCCAAGGTCTCCATGGCCACCAACCCACATTATGACTCATCCTCAGGAGAGTCCATTTAAACTCAGCCTTCTGGGTAGCTCACCCAAGAGCCCGCAGATTGAGCGTGCCTTGTCTCGACCAGGCAATGGGAAGGTGAGTTGGCGTGTCTCGGCATCCATGCTTAGGCCCCTGCTCTCGAGTCTTTCTGTATGGGGCATCAAGGGACCATCCAATAGTACTCGACTGTCCTGAAGAAGGAAACTTTGAAGTTTGGAGCAGCTCACAACTCCCAGCCTAGGGAAACCTCCCTGGCCTCATGACGCCCCCACCCTCTTCAGGAAGGGGCCGTCCTGGACACAAACTCCAGCTTGAGGCAACATCTGATACTCGCCCTGACCTCACCTGCAGGAGATCTCGATTCAGCCTCTGCAGAGTGGGCCTGCCATGCTCTTGGCCCCAAAACTCGTGCTAGCTTGTGTTTTCAGACTTCCTTCCTCACAATCCTGGCCACACCCCTCCAGTTTGGCAATTCCGGAGACACAATGCAGCACTCTGCCTGCCCTCCAGAAGAAAAATGTTGCCCTATAGGGCTAACCAGAAACGCCAAATGAGTAACAACCTGCATGCCACGCGACCATACCCCAATTATACAGTCTAGCCTGTGCACTAAAGCCCTGTCTGACACAGCCTGAGGGCAGACCTCCAGTCCAACACACAGAAAGCTGGCCGTACACAGAGCATATCACACCCACAATGGCTTTAGGCCATCATCTCTACCCAACCTCAGTTTTCACCTGCAGAACCTAGGCCTTATCTCCACTCACTGCTCAGGAGTGAACGTGATGCAAGAATCAGAACTTCTCCTTCGCCTTGGCAAGTAACCTAGTGGTTGGCATGTTGTCCATTGTTCATAGTAGGAGAAAGCAGCATGGACTATGAGGCCCCACCTATCCCTGAGGGCCACAATTTGCACAAACACACATTGTGACCCTCAGCGTGAGCCCTATCCTCATGTAAAGCCTCTTAGTGACTGGAACAACAGCCCACATATGGGGCTTGCCAAGCCCCTAGTCCCCCAATCTCAACCAGAGTTCGAGATGTCTAGTCACCCCTACTCAGGGCTCTACTCTGGAATCCCTATTTGGTGGAACACCTGAGGTAAAAAAAAAAAAAAATACAGAAAGGACTCTTCCCATCCACAGAATGATCCCAACCCCTTGAGATCAGGCCAAATCACCAGAGAAAGAATTGTCCATGGCCCTTGAGGACACCCCGACATTCCACGGCCACCGTTGACACAATATCCAGAGACAAAAGCTTGAGCAAGCGCCACATACTCGCCCTTTGTTCATAGCACGCAAAATTCTTACTGTCTGTAGATCGAGCCTTCATACATACATCCCCAAACCTAAGCTGAGTTTGTGTTTTCAGACTTCTGTCCCCACAGTCCTGGCCCACACACCGTCCAAGCTGGGGCCCCTGGAGACACACCTCAGGACTGTGGCTTCCCTCTCCAGGGGAATTCTGCCATTTCCTTTGGCCACAACCCTATAGATTAGGAGAATCCTCCAAACTCCCCGAGGCCATCCCAATAGTGTTGGCTGCCCAGGACAAACAGGGATGATCTTTCACAAGTTAGGAAACTACCTCCACTCAGACCCAGAGACAGATATCCCCATAGAATAAGATTGAACTGGACAGGCACTTAGGCTCTAATCAGATCCATTGCTTTTGTTTCCAGGCATCTCTCCTCAGAGGCCTGGTTTCCAATACCAGAATACGGGGGATTACTGAGGCACTCATCAGAAAAATCTCATCTCCACATAGGAAATGTACTCTTTGGAGCTCTATAAAAACCTCTGTTTAGGAGAATCTTTCAGGGCCCCGGATCAAGCGCCCCGTTCCAAGGTCTCCATGGACTTAAACCCACATTATGATCTATTGTCGGGAGAGTCCATGTCAACTCATCCCCCTTGGTTTCTCCCCCAGGGCCTGCAGATCAAACCTGCCTTGTTACTAGGAGACAACTAGAATGGGAGGCGGGCTGCCCAGGCATCCATCCTTAGAACCCTACTCTGGAGTCGTTCCACATGGGACATCCTAGTGCCATCCAACAGGTCTCAAGTGTCCCACAGAAGGAATCTTTGCAGTCTGGAGCATCTCACAACTCCCATTGTGGGAAAATCTACATGGCCTCTTGAGACGCTCCACTTTATAAAGGGGCCATCATGGACAGAAACTCCAACCTGAGCAAACGTCTGATATTCGCCCTGACTTCAGGTGCATGAGATCTTGATTCAGCTCTGCAGAGTGTGCCTTCTGTGCACTCACCCCCAAAACTAAGCCTAGCTTGTGTTCTCAGACTACCGTCCTCACACCCCTGCCCCAAAAGCCCTACAGATTGGCAATACTGGGGCCATAATGCAGCACACTGCCTGCCCTCCAGAAGAAAAACGTTGCCTTATGGAGCTACCTAGAAACCCGAATAAGGATCAACTGAACGCCACTCGACTGCACCCCAAATATGCAGTCTACCCTGTCTAATGCCTTGTCTGACACAGCATGAGCCCACACCTCCAGACCTACGCTCTACAGCTGGCCGCACACTGAGCACATTGGACCCATCAGGTCTTTAGGTCTTCATCTCTTCCAACCTCAGTTTTCGGGTTTCAGAACCTAGACCTAAACTCCAAACACTGTCCAGGGGTGAACGTGATGCAGAAACCACAACTCTTCCTTCGCCATGGCTGGAAACCTTGTGGTTGGCATATTCTCCAACGTTCAGTGTGGAAGAATCTAGCGTGGCCCATGAGGCACTTCCCCTGCTTGAGGGCCTTGTTGGGCACAAATAGGCATTGTGAACCTCAGCATGAGCCCTGTCCTCAAGGAAGGCCTCTCAGTGTCTGAATCAAGAGCCCGCCTATTGGACTTGCCATGCCCCTAGGCCCCCAAACTTAAACAGAGGTGGGGATATCCAGTTGTCCCTCCCAAGGACTCTGCTCTGGAATCCCTCTTTTATTGGGACACTTGAGGTCCATAAAATAAAATATAAAATAAAATAAAATAAAAAACAGAAAAGACTCCCCCCATCCCACAGAATGTACCCAAACTCTTGGGATCGGGTCAAATCCTCAGAGAAGGAAAGCCATCCACAACCCATGAGGCCACGCCAGCATTCCACCCACATTGTTGACACAAATCCAGAGACAAAACCTGAGCAAGCACCTCAAACTCACCCTTTTTCATATCCCTAAGTGTTATCACGGTCTGTAGATTGGGCGTGCCATACCTATGTCCCCAATCCTAAGCAGAGTTTGTGTTTTCAGACTTTTGTCCCCACAGGCCTGGCCCACACAGCCTCAAGGCTGGGCCCCTAGAGCCAAACTCAGAACTGTGCCTGCCCTCTCCAGGGGATTTCTGCCCATTCCATTGGCCACAACCCTATAGAGTAGGAGAAACTCCAAATTCCCGAAGCCATCCCAATATTATAGGCTGCCCAGGACAAACAGGGGCGATCTGACACAAGCTGAGCAACTACATCCCCTCAGATCCTTAGACACGTATCCTCAGGAAAGAGATTGAACCGGACAGGCACCTATGCCCTAATCATCTCGATTGCTTTTGTTTCCAGTCATCTCTCCTCAGAGTCCTGGTTTCCAATACCAGCATATGGGAGATTCCTTAGGCACTCATCAAAACAATTCTCTTCTATACATAGGAAACTTACTCTTTAGAGCCCATCAAAACCTCCGGTTATGAACATCCCTCAAGGCCCCGGATCAAGCACCCCATTCCAAGGTCTACATGGACACAAATGCACATTATGACCCATCCTCAACTCACCCATTTCAACACACCCGCCTCGGTTGCTCCCCTAGATCCAGCAGATCGAACTTGAACTTGCCTTGGCGCTATGAGACACCTGGAATGGGAGGCAGGCTGCCCAGGCATCCATCCTTAGAACCCTGCTCTGAATAACTTCCTTATGGGATGTCCTGGAGCCATCCAACAGGTCTCGACTGTCCCACAGAAGGAATCATTGTGGTTTGGAGCATCTCACAATTCCCATCGTGGGAAAACCTCCATGTCCTCGTGACACCGTCCCCTTCATGAAGGGGCCGTCATGGACAGAAACTCCGACGTAAGCCAACGTCTGATCCTAGCTCTGTCTTCAGGCATACGGGATCTCGAATCATCTCTGCAGAGGGTGCCTGCCGTCCCCTCACCCCGAAATCTAAGTCTGGCTCTTGTTCTCAGAATTTTTTCCTCACACTCCTGGCCCACAAGCCTTCCAGTTTGGGAATTCTGGAGCCACTATGTGGCACTGTGTCTTCCCTCCAGAAGAAAAACGTTGCCCTTTGGGGCTACCCAGTAACCACAAATGAGTACCATCCTGCACGAAACTCGACTGCACCCCAATGATACAGTCTAGCCTGGGCATTAATTCCCTGTCTGCCACAGCCTGAGCCTGCACCTCCCAACCCACACTCAACAGCTGGCCGAACACTGAGCACATCAGACACACCATGGCCTTAGGTCTTCATCTCTTCCCAACCTCAGTTTTCAGGCTTCAGAACCTAGACCTTAAATCCAATCACAGTCCAGGAGTGAAAGTTTTGCAGAAATTAGAACTCCTTCTTCCCCATGGCCAGAAAACTTGTGGTTGCCATATTGTGCAACGTTCAGTGTAGGAGAAACCAGCATGGTACATTAGGTCACGTCCTGACATGAGGGGCTCCTTGGGCTCAAAAACACATTGTGAAACTCAGTGTGAGACCTATCCTCAAGGAAGGCCTCTCAGTGTCTGGACCAAGAGCCCACATATGGGGATTGCCATGTTCTTAAGTCCCAATGTTAACCAGAGGTCTGGTTGTCCAGTTGCCCCAACCCACGATTCTGCTCTGGAATCCCTATTTTGGTGGGCCACATGAGGTAAAAAAATAAATAAATAAATAAATAAACAAAAAAACCAGAAAGGCCTCCTCCCTTACCACAGAATGACCCCAAACTCTTGGGATCATGTCAAATCCCCAGAAAAGGAGTCTCATCGATGGCCCATGAGGTCACCCCGACATTCCATGGCAATCGGTGACACATTTCCAGAAAAAAAAAAAAAGCATGAGCAAGCACTTCACATTCGCCCTTTGTTCATATCCCGAAGAGTTCTCCTCACGGTCTATAGATCGGGCCGGCCATACCTACATCCCCCAACCTAAGTGGAGTTTGTGTTTTCAGACTTTTGTCCAAATAGCCCTGGACCACACACGCTCCACACTTGGGTCCCTGGAGCCACACCTCAGGACTGTGCTTCCCTTTCAAGGGAATTCTTCCCATTCCATTGGCCACAACCTTGCAAATTAGGAAAAACCTCCAAAGTCACTGAGGCCATCCCAATAGTGTAGGCCGCCCAGGACAAACAGGGGTGATCTCAAACCAGCTGAGCAACTACCTCCACTCAGACAACAGATGTCCCCAGAAAAGAATATTGAACCGGACAGGCCCCTAGGCCCTAATCAGATCCATTGCTTTGGTTTCCAGGCATCTCTCCTCAGAGGCCTCGTTTCCAATACCAGCATATTGTGGTTTCCTGAGGCACCATTAAGAACAAATCTCGTCTCCCCATGGAAAACTTGCTCATTGGAGCTTTGTCATAACCTCTGGTTAGGAGAATCCTTCAGGGCCCTGGTGCCACTGCCCCATACCAAGGTCTCCATGGACTCAAACCAACATTAAGACCATCCTCAGGAAAGTCCATTTCAACTCAGCACCCTCTGTTGCTACCCCAAGACAGCAGATCAAACGTTGCTTGTTGCTAGGAGACAATTGGAATGTGAGGCTGGCTGCCCAGGCATCCATACTTAGAACCCTGTTCTGGAAAAATACCTTATAAGACGTCCTGGAGCCATCCAACAAATCTTAATTGTCCCACAGAAGGAATCCTTGCAGTTTGGAGCATCTCACAACTCCAATAGTGGGAAAACCCCCATGGCCTCATAATGCCCCCCCTTCCTGAAGGGGCCCACATGGACAGAAACTCAAACCTGAGCCAAAGTCTGAACCTCGACCTGACTTCAGACGCATGAGCTCTCAATTCAGCTCTGCAGAGTGTGCCTGCCATGTCCTTGCCCCGAAACCTAAGCCTAGCTTGTGTTCTCAGACTTCCGTCCTCACTCTCCTGGCCCACAAGCCCTCCAGTTTGGGAATTCCGATGCCACAATGCAGCACTCTGCCTGCCCTCCAGAAGAAAAACTTTGCCCTATGCTGCTAATAAGAAACCCCAAATGATTTTCTAATGCATGCCACTCGATTGTAAAGCAATTATACAGCCCACCCTGTATTCTAATGCCCTGTCTGGCACAGCCTGAGAGAAGACATCCCAAACGACACCCAGACAGCTGGCCCCAAACTGGACACATAGGACCCGCTATGGCTCTAGGTCGTCATCTCTTCCCAACCTCGGTTTTCAGGCTCCAGAACCTAGACCTTTTCTCCAATCACTGCCCAGGGGTGAACGTGATGCAGAAATTAGAATTCCTCCTTCCCCATGGCCAGAAACCTTGTGGTTGGCATGTTGTCCAACGTTCAATGTGGGAAAACCTGCATTGTCCGAAAGGCCACGCCAGTGCTTGAGGGCCGCCTAGGGCACAGACATGCATTGTGACCTGCAGCGTGAGTCCCGTATTAAAGTAACGCCTTTCAGTGGCTGGACCAAGATCCTGCATATGGGGCTTGTCATATCCATAGGCCCCCAGGCTTAACCAGAGGGCAAGTATTCCAGTTGTCAGTACCCACTGCTATGCTCTAGAATCCCTCTACTGGGGGGAGACATGAAGCAGAAAACAGGACACTTCCCTTCCCACAGAATGACCCCAAACTCTTGGGGGCTGGACAAACTACCAGAGAGGGAGTCTTCTACGACCCATGAGGCAACTCCTACATTAAACGGCCATTGTGGACAAAACATCCAGAGACAAAAGCCTGAGCGACTGCCTCCCTCTCACCCTTCTTTCATATCCAGAGGAGCTCCCCTCATGGACTGTAGATCAGGCCTGCCGTAACCTCGGCCCCAAACCTGAGCTGAGTTAGGGTTTTTGGATGTCTGTCTGCACAGCCATGGCCCACACAGCCTCCAGGCTGGGGTCTCTGGAGACACACCACAGAACTGTGCCTGCTCTCTCCTAAGAAACTGCCCATTCCATTGGCCACAACTCTACAAAATAGTAGAAACCTCAAGGTCCCCAAGGACATCCCACTACCGCAAGCCGCACTGGACAAATAGGGGCATTATGACACAAGGTGAGCAACTACTACCTCCATGCAGACACACAGACAGATATCCGCAGAGACAGAAGATTGAACCAGACAGGCCCCTAGGCCCTATTATGAACTCTTGCTTTGGTGTCCAGGTATCACTCCTCAGAGGCCTGGGTTCGAAGACCAGCATACGGGGCTTTCCTGAGGCACCAGACAGAAGACCTCTCCTCTCCACATGGGAAGCTTCCTTGTTGGAGTTGTGTCAAGCCCTTCGGGTTGGAGAATCCTGCCGAGTCCCTTAGCTACTGCCACATTCCAAGGTCTCCATGGCCACCAACCCACATTATGACTCATCCTCAGGAGAGTCCATTTAAACTCAGCCTTCTGGGTAGCTCACCCAAGAGCCCGCAGATTGAGCGTGCCTTCTCTCGACCAGGCAATGGGAAGGTGAGTTGGCGTGTCTCGGCATCCATGCTTAGGCCCCTGCTCTCGAGTCTTTCTGTATGGGGCATCAAGGGACCATCCAATAGTACTCGACTGTCCTGAAGAAGGAAACTTTGAAGTTTGGAGCAGCTCACAACTCCCAGCCTAGGGAAACCTCCCTGGCCTCATGACGCCCCCACCCTCTTCAGGAAGGGGCCGTCCTGGACACAAACTCCAGCTTGAGGCAACATCTGATACTCGCCCTGACCTCACCTGCAGGAGATCTCGATTCAGCCTCTGCAGAGTGGGCCTGCCATGCTCTTGGCCCCAAAACTCGTGCTAGCTTGTGTTTTCAGACTTCCTTCCTCACAATCCTGGCCACACCCCTCCAGTTTGGCAATTCCGGAGACACAATGCAGCACTCTGCCTGCCCTCCAGAAGAAAAATGTTGCCCTATAGGGCTAACCGGAAACGCCAAATGAGTAACAACCTGCATGCCACGCGACCATACCCCAATTATACAGTCTAGCCTGTGCACTAAAGCCCTGTCTGACACAGCCTGAGGGCAGACCTCCAGTCCAACACACAGAAAGCTGGCCGTACACAGAGAATATCACACCCACAATGGCTTTAGGCCATCATCTCTACCCAACCTCAGTTTTCACCTGCAGAACCTAGGCCTTATCTCCACTCACTGCTCAGGAGTGAACGTGATGCAAGAATCAGAACTTCTCCTTCGCCTTGGCAAGTAACCTAGTGGTTGGCATGTTGTCCATTGTTCATAGTAGGAGAAAGCAGCATGGACTATGAGGCCCCACCTATCCCTGAGGGCCACAATTTGCACAAACACACATTGTGACCCTCAGCGTGAGCCCTATCCTCATGTAAAGCCTCTTAGTGACTGGAACAACAGCCCACATATGGGGCTTGCCAAGCCCCTAGTCCCCCAATCTCAACCAGAGTTCGAGATGTCTAGTCACCCCTACTCAGGGCTCTACTCTGGAATCCCTATTTGGTGGAACACCTGAGGTAAAAAAAAAAAAAAATACAGAAAGGACTCTTCCCATCCACAGAATGATCCCAACCCCTTGTGATCAGGCCAAATCACCAGAGAAAGAATTGTCCATGGCCCTTGAGGACACCCCGACATTCCACGGCCACCGTTGACACAATATCCAGAGACAAAAGCTTGAGCAAGCGCCACATACTCGCCCTTTGTTCATAGCACGCAAAATTCTTACTGTCTGTAGATCGAGCCTTCATACATACATCCCCAAACCTAAGCTGAGTTTGTGTTTTCAGACTTCTGTCCCCACAGTCCTGGCCCACACACCGTCCAAGTTGGGGCCCCTGGAGACACACCTCAGGACTGTGGCTTCCCTCTCCAGGGGAATTCTGCCATTTCCTTTGGCCACAACCCTATAGATTAGGAGAATCCTCCAAACTCCCCGAGGCCATCCCAATAGTGTTGGCTGCCCAGGACAAACAGGGATGATCTTTCACAAGTTAGGAAACTACCTCCACTCAGACCCAGAGACAGATATCCCCATAGAATAAGATTGAACTGGACAGGCACTTAGGCTCTAATCAGATCCATTGCTTTTGTTTCCAGGCATCTCTCCTCAGAGGCCTGGTTTCCAATACCAGAATACGGGGGATTACTGAGGCACTCATCAGAAAAATCTCATCTCCACATAGGAAATGTACTCTTTGGAGCTCTATAAAAACCTCTGTTTAGGAGAATCTTTCAGGGCCCCGGATCAAGCGCCCCATTCCAAGGTCTCCATGGACTTAAACCCACATTATGATCTATTGTCGGGAGAGTCCATGTCAACTCATCCCCCTTGGTTTCTCCCCCAGGGCCTGCAGATCAAACCTGCCTTGTTACTAGGAGACAACTAGAATGGGAGGCGGGCTGCCCAGGCATCCATCCTTAGAACCCTACTCTGGAGTCGTTCCACATGGGACATCCTAGTGCCATCCAACAGGTCTCAAGTGTCCCACAGAAGGAATCTTTGCAGTCTGGAGCATCTCACAACTCCCATTGTGGGAAAATCTACATGGCCTCTTGAGACGCTCCACTTTATAAAGGGGCCATCATGGACAGAAACTCCAACCTGAGCAAACGTCTGATATTCGCCCTGACTTCAGGTGCATGAGATCTTGATTCAGCTCTGCAGAGTGTGCCTTCTGTGCACTCACCCCCAAAACTAAGCCTAGCTTGTGTTCTCAGACTACCGTCCTCACACCCCTGCCCCAAAAGCCCTACAGATTGGCAATACTGGGGCCATAATGCAGCACACTGCCTGCCCTCCAGAAGAAAAACGTTGCCTTATGGAGCTACCTAGAAACCCGAATAAGGATCAACTGAACGCCACTCGACTGCACCCCAAATATGCAGTCTACCCTGTCTAATGCCTTGTCTGACACAGCATGAGCCCACACCTCCAGACCTACGCTCTACAGCTGGCCGCACACTGAGCACATTGGACCCATCAGGTCTTTAGGTCTTCATCTCTTCCAACCTCAGTTTTCGGGTTTCAGAACCTAGACCTAAACTCCAAACACTGTCCAGGGGTGAACGTGATGCAGAAACCACAACTCTTCCTTCGCCATGGCTGGAAACCTTGTGGTTGGCATATTCTCCAACGTTCAGTGTGGAAGAATCTAGCGTGGCCCATGAGGCACTTCCCCTGCTTGAGGGCCTTGTTGGGCACAAATAGGCATTGTGAACCTCAGCATGAGCCCTGTCCTCAAGGAAGGCCTCTCAGTGTCTGAATCAAGAGCCCGCCTATTGGACTTGCCATGCCCCTAGGCCCCCAAACTTAAACAGAGGTGGGGATATCCAGTTGTCCCTCCCAAGGACTCTGCTCTGGAATCCCTCTTTTATTGGGACACTTGAGGTCCATAAAATAAAATATAAAATAAAATAAAATAAAAAACAGAAAAGACTCCCCCCATCCCACAGAATGTACCCAAACTCTTGGGATCGGGTCAAATCCTCAGAGAAGGAAAGCCATCCACAACCCATGAGGCCACGCCAGCATTCCACCCACATTGTTGACACAAATCCAGAGACAAAACCTGAGCAAGCACCTCAAACTCACCCTTTTTCATATCCCTAAGTGTTATCACGGTCTGTAGATTGGGCGTGCCATACCTATGTCCCCAATCCTAAGCAGAGTTTGTGTTTTCAGACTTTTGTCCCCACAGGCCTGGCCCACACAGCCTCAAGGCTGGGCCCCTAGAGCCAAACTCAGAACTGTGCCTGCCCTCTCCAGGGGATTTCTGCCCATTCCATTGGCCACAACCCTATAGATTAGGAGAAACTCCCAAGTCCCGAAGCCATCCCAATATTATAGGCTGCCCAGGACAAACAGGGGCGATCTGACACAAGCTGAGCAACTACATCCCCTCAGATCCTTAGACACGTATCCTCAGGAAAGAGATTGAACCGGACAGGCACCTATGCCCTAATCATCTCGATTGCTTTTGTTTCCAGTCATCTCTCCTCAGAGTCCTGGTTTCCAATACCAGCATATGGGAGGTTCCTTAGGCACTCATCAAAACAATTCTCTTCTATACATAGGAAACGTACTCTTTAGAACCCATCAAAACCTCCGGTTATGAACATCCCTCAAGGCCCCGGATCAAGCACCCCATTCCAAGGTCTACATGGACACAAATGCACATTATGACCCATCCTCAACTCACCCATTTCAAAACACCCGCCTCGGTTGCTCCCCTAGATCCAGCAGATCGAACTTGCCTTGGCGCTATGAGACACCTGGAATGGGAGGCAGGCTGCCCAGGCATCCATCCTTAGAACCCTGCTCTGAATAACTTCCTTATGGGATGTCCTGGAGCCATCCAACAGGTCTCGACTGTCCCACAGAAGGAATCATTGTGGTTTGGAGCATCTCACAATTCCCATCGTGGGAAAACCTCCATGTCCTCGTGACACCGTCCCCTTCATGAAGGGGCCGTCATGGACAGAAACTCCGACGTAAGCCAACGTCTGATCCTAGCTCTGTCTTCAGGCATACGGGATCTCGAATCATCTCTGCAGAGGGTGCCTGCCGTCCCCTCACCCCGAAATCTAAGTCTGGCTCTTGTTCTCAGAATTTTTTCCTCACACTCCTGGCCCACAAGCCTTCCAGTTTGGGAATTCTGGAGCCACTATGTGGCACTGTGTCTTCCCTCCAGAAGAAAAACGTTGCCCTTTGGGGCTACCCAGTAACCACAAATGAGTACCATCCTGCACGAAACTCGACTGCACCCCAATGATACAGTCTAGCCTGGGCATTAATTCCCTGTCTGCCACAGCCTGAGCCTGCACCTCCCAACCCACACTCAACAGCTGGCCGAACACTGAGCACATCAGACACACCATGGCCTTAGGTCTTCATCTCTTCCCAACCTCAGTTTTCAGGCTTCAGAACCTAGACCTTAAATCCAATCACAGTCCAGGAGTGAAAGTTTTGCAGAAATTAGAACTCCTTCTTCCCCATGGCCAGAAAACTTGTGGTTGCCATATTGTGCAACGTTCAGTGTAGGAGAAACCAGCATGGTACATTAGGTCACGTCCTGACATGAGGGGCTCCTTGGCTCAAAAACACATTGTGAAACTCAGTGTGAGACCTATCCTCAAGGAAGGCCTCTCAGTGTCTGGACCAAGAGCCCACATATGGGGATTGCCATGTTCTTAAGTCCCAATGTTAACCAGAGGTCTGGTTGTCCAGTTGCCCCAACCCACGACTCTGCTCTGGAATCCCTATTTTGGTGGGCCACATGAGGTAAAAAAATAAATAAATAAATAAATACACAAAAAAACCAGAAAGGCCTCCTCCCTTACCACAGAATGACCCCAAACTCTTGGGATCATGTCAAATCCCCAGAAAAGGAGTCTCATCGATGGCCCATGAGGTCACCCCGACATTCCATGGCAATCGGTGACACATTTCCAGAAAAAAAAAAAAAGCATGAGCAAGCACCTCACATTCGCCCTTTGTTCATATCCCGAAGAGTTCTCCTCACGGTCTATAGATCGGGCCGGCCATACCTACATCCCCCAACCTAAGTGGAGTTTGTGTTTTCAGACTTTTGTCCAAATAGCCCTGGGCCACACACGCTCCACACTTGGGTCCCTGGAGCCACACCTCAGGACTGTGCTTCCCTTTCAAGGGAATTCTTCCCATTCCATTGGCCACAACCTTGCAAATGAGGAAAAACCTCCAAAGTCACTGAGGCCATCCCAATAGTGTAGGCCGCCCAGGACAAACAGGGGTGATCTCAAACCAGCTGAGCAACTACCTCCACTCAGACAACAGATGTCCCCAGAAAAGAATATTGAACCGGACAGGCCCCTAGGCCCTAATCAGATCCATTGCTTTGGTTTCCAGGCATCTCTCCTCAGAGGCCTCGTTTCCAATACCAGCATATTGTGGTTTCCTGAGGCACCATTAAGAACAAATCTCGTCTCCCCATGGAAAACTTGCTCATTGGAGCTTTGTCATAACCTCTGGTTAGGAGAATCCTTCAGGGCCCTGGTGCCACTGCCCCATACCAAGGTCTCCATGGACTCAAACCAACATTAAGACCATCCTCAGGAAAGTCCATTTCAACTCAGCACCCTCTGTTTCTACCCCAAGACAGCAGATCAAACGTTGCTTGTTGCTAGGAGACAATTGGAATGTGAGGCTGGCTGCCCAGGCATCCATACTTAGAACCCTGTTCTGGAAAAATACCTTATAAGACGTCCTGGAGCCATCCAACAAATCTTAATTGTCCCACAGAAGGAATCCTTGCAGTTTGGAGCATCTCACAACTCCAATAGTGGGAAAACCCCCATGGCCTCATAATGCCCCCCCTTCCTGAAGGGGCCCACATGGACAGAAACTCAAACCTGAGCCAAAGTCTGAACCTCGACCTGACTTCAGACGCATGAGCTCTCAATTCAGCTCTGCAGAGTGTGCCTGCCATGTCCTTGCCCCGAAACCTAAGCCTAGCTTGTGTTCTCAGACTTCCGTCCTCACTCTCCTGGCCCACAAGCCCTCCAGTTTGGGAATTCCGATGCCACAATGCAGCACTCTGCCTGCCCTCCAGAAGAAAAACTTTGCCCTATGCTGCTAATAAGAAACCCCAAATGATTTTCTAATGCATGCCACTCGATTGTAAAGCAATTATACAGCCCACCCTGTATTCTAATGCCCTGTCTGGCACAGCCTGAGAGAAGACATCCCAAACGACACCCAGACAGCTGGCCCCAAACTGGACACATAGGACCCGCTATGGCTCTAGGTCGTCATCTCTTCCCAACCTCGGTTTTCAGGCTCCAGAACCTAGACCTTTTCTCCAATCACTGCCCAGGGGTGAACGTGATGCAGAAATTAGAATTCCTCCTTCCCCATGGCCAGAAACCTTGTGGTTGGCATGTTGTCCAACGTTCAATGTGGGAAAACCTGCATTGTCCGAAAGGCCACGCCAGTGCTTGAGGGCCGCCTAGGGCACAGACATGCATTGTGACCTGCAGCGTGAGTCCCGTATTAAAGTAACGCCTTTCAGTGGCTGGACCAAGATCCTGCATATGGGGCTTGTCATATCCATAGGCCCCCAGGCTTAACCAGAGGGCAAGTATTTCAGTTGTCAGTACCCACTGCTATGCTCTAGAATCCCTCTACTGGGGGGAGACATGAAGCAGAAAACAGGACACTTCCCTTCCCACAGAATGACCCCAAACTCTTGGGGGCTGGACAAACTACCAGAGAGGGAGTCTTCTACGACCCATGAGGCAACTCCTACATTAAACGGCCATTGTGGACAAAACATCCAGAGACAAAAGCCTGAGCGACTGCGTCCCTCTCACCCTTCTTTCATATCCAGAGGAGCTCCCCTCATGGACTGTAGATCAGGCCTGCCGTAACCTCGGCCCCAAACCTGAGCTGAGTTAGGGTTTTTGGATGTCTGTCTGCACAGCCATGGCCCACACAGCCTCCAGGCTGGGGTCTCTGGAGACACACCACAGAACTGTGCCTGCTCTCTCCTAAGAAACTGCCCATTCCATTGGCCACAACTCTACAAAATAGTAGAAACCTCAAGGTCCCCAAGGACATCCCACTACCGCAAGCCGCACTGGACAAATAGGGGCATTATGACACAAGCTGAGCAACTACTACCTCCATGCAGACACACAGACAGATATCCGCAGAGACAGAAGATTGAACCAGACAGGCCCCTAGGCCCTATTATGAACTCTTGCTTTGGTGTCCAGGTATCACTCCTCAGAGGCCTGGGTTCGAAGACCAGCATACGGGGCTTTCCTGAGGCACCAGACAGAAGACCTCTCCTCTCCACATGGGAAGCTTCCTTGTTGGAGTTGTGTCAAGCCCTTCGGTTTGGAGAATCCTGCCGAGTCCCTTAGCTACTGCCACATTCCAAGGTCTCCATGGCCACCAACCCACATTATGACTCATCCTCAGGAGAGTCCATTTAAACTCAGCCTTCTGGGTAGCTCACCCAAGAGCCCGCAGATTGAGCGTGCCTTGTCTCGACCAGGCAATGGGAAGGTGAGTTGGCGTGTCTCGGCATCCATGCTTAGGCCCCTGCTCTCGAGTCTTTCTGTATGGGGCATCAAGGGACCATCCAATAGTACTCGACTGTCCTGAAGAAGGAAACTTTGAAGTTTGGAGCAGCTCACAACTCCCAGCCTAGGGAAACCTCCCTGGCCTCATGACGCCCCCACCCTCTTCAGGAAGGGGCCGTCCTGGACACAAACTCCAGCTTGAGGCAACATCTGATACTCGCCCTGACCTCACCTGCAGGAGATCTCGATTCAGCCTCTGCAGAGTGGGCCTGCCATGCTCTTGGCCCCAAAACTCGTGCTAGCTTGTGTTTTCAGACTTCCTTCCTCACAATCCTGGCCACACCCCTCCAGTTTGGCAATTCCGGAGACACAATGCAGCACTCTGCCTGCCCTCCAGAAGAAAAATGTTGCCCTATAGGGCTAACCGGAAACGCCAAATGAGTAACAACCTGCATGCCACGCGACCATACCCCAATTATACAGTCTAGCCTGTGCACTAAAGCCCTGTCTGACACAGCCTGAGGGCAGACCTCCAGTCCAACACACAGAAAGCTGGCCGTACACAGAGCATATCACACCCACAATGGCTTTAGGCCATCATCTCTACCCAACCTCAGTTTTCACCTGCAGAACCTAGGCCTTATCTCCACTCACTGCTCAGGAGTGAACGTGATGCAAGAATCAGAACTTCTCCTTCGCCTTGGCAAGTAACCTAGTGGTTGGCATGTTGTCCATTGTTCATAGTAGGAGAAAGCAGCATGGACTATGAGGCCCCACCTATCCCTGAGGGCCACAATTTGCACAAACACACATTGTGACCCTCAGCGTGAGCCCTATCCTCATGTAAAGCCTCTTAGTGACTGGAACAACAGCCCACATATGGGGCTTGCCAAGCCCCTAGTCCCCCAATCTCAACCAGAGTTCGAGATGTCTAGTCACCCCTACTCAGGGCTCTACTCTGGAATCCCTATTTGGTGGAACACCTGAGGTAAAAAAAAAAAAAAATACAGAAAGGACTCTTCCCATCCACAGAATGATCCCAACCCCTTGAGATCAGGCCAAATCACCAGAGAAAGAATTGTCCATGGCCCTTGAGGACACCCCGACATTCCACGGCCACCGTTGACACAATATCCAGAGACAAAAGCTTGAGCAAGCGCCACATACTCGCCCTTTGTTCATAGCACGGAAAATTCTTACTGTCTGTAGATCGAGCCTTCATACATACATCCCCAAACCTAAGCTGAGTTTGTGTTTTCAGACTTCTGTCCCCACAGTCCTGGCCCACACACCGTCCAAGCTGGGGCCCCTGGAGACACACCTCAGGACTGTGGCTTCCCTCTCCAGGGGAATTCTGCCATTTCCTTTGGCCACAACCCTATAGATTAGGAGAATCCTCCAAACTCCCCGAGGCCATCCCAATAGTGTTGGCTGCCCAGGACAAACAGGGATGATCTTTCACAAGTTAGGAAACTACCTCCACTCAGACCCAGAGACAGATATCCCCATAGAATAAGATTGAACTGGACAGGCACTTAGGCTCTAATCAGATCCATTGCTTTTGTTTCCAGGCATCTCTCCTCAGAGGCCTGGTTTCCAATACCAGAATACGGGGGATTACTGAGGCACTCATCAGAAAAATCTCATCTCCACATAGGAAATGTACTCTTTGGAGCTCTATAAAAACCTCTGTTTAGGAGAATCTTTCAGGGCCCCGGATCAAGCGCCCCATTCCAAGGTCTCCATGGACTTAAACCCACATTATGATCTATTGTCGGGAGAGTCCATGTCAACTCATCCCCCTTGGTTTCTCCCCCAGGGCCTGCAGATCAAACCTGCCTTGTTACTAGGAGACAACTAGAATGGGAGGCGGGCTGCCCAGGCATCCATCCTTAGAACCCTACTCTGGAGTCGTTCCACATGGGACATCCTAGTGCCATCCAACAGGTCTCAAGTGTCCCACAGAAGGAATCTTTGCAGTCTGGAGCATCTCACAACTCCCATTGTGGGAAAATCTACATGGCCTCTTGAGACGCTCCACTTTATAAAGGGGCCATCATGGACAGAAACTCCAACCTGAGCAAACGTCTGATATTCGCCCTGACTTCAGGTGCATGAGATCTTGATTCAGCTCTGCAGAGTGTGCCTTCTGTGCACTCACCCCCAAAACTAAGCCTAGCTTGTGTTCTCAGACTACCGTCCTCACACCCCTGCCCCAAAAGCCCTACAGATTGGCAATACTGGGGCCATAATGCAGCACACTGCCTGCCCTCCAGAAGAAAAACGTTGCCTTATGGAGCTACCTAGAAACCCGAATAAGGATCAACTGAACGCCACTCGACTGCACCCCAAATATGCAGTCTACCCTGTCTAATGCCTTGTCTGACACAGCATGAGCCCACACCTCCAGACCTACGCTCTACAGCTGGCCGCACACTGAGCACATTGGACCCATCAGGTCTTTAGGTCTTCATCTCTTCCAACCTCAGTTTTCGGGTTTCAGAACCTAGACCTAAACTCCAAACACTGTCCAGGGGTGAACGTGATGCAGAAACCACAACTCTTCCTTCGCCATGGCTGGAAACCTTGTGGTTGGCATATTCTCCAACGTTCAGTGTGGAAGAATCTAGCGTGGCCCATGAGGCACTTCCCCTGCTTGAGGGCCTTGTTGGGCACAAATAGGCATTGTGAACCTCAGCATGAGCCCTGTCCTCAAGGAAGGCCTCTCAGTGTCTGAATCAAGAGCCCGCCTATTGGACTTGCCATGCCCCTAGGCCCCCAAACTTAAACAGAGGTGGGGATATCCAGTTGTCCCTCCCAAGGACTCTGCTCTGGAATCCCTCTTTTATTGGGACACTTGAGGTCCATAAAATAAAATATAAAATAAAATAAAATAAAAAACAGAAAAGACTCCCCCCATCCCACAGAATGTACCCAAACTCTTGGGATCGGGTCAAATCCTCAGAGAAGGAAAGCCATCCACAATCCATGAGGCCACGCCAGCATTCCACCCACATTGTTGACACAAATCCAGAGACAAAACCTGAGCAAGCACCTCAAACTCACCCTTTTTCATATCCCTAAGTGTTATCACGGTCTGTAGATTGGGCGTGCCATACCTATGTCCCCAATCCTAAGCAGAGTTTGTGTTTTCAGACTTTTGTCCCCACAGGCCTGGCCCACACAGCCTCAAGGCTGGGCCCCTAGAGCCAAACTCAGAACTGTGCCTGCCCTCTCCAGGGGATTTCTGCCCATTCCATTGGCCACAACCCTATAGATTAGGAGAAACTCCCAAGTCCCGAAGCCATCCCAATATTATAGGCTGCCCAGGACAAACAGGGGCGATCTGACACAAGCTGAGCAACTACATCCCCTCAGATCCTTAGACACGTATCCTCAGGAAAGAGATTGAACCGGACAGGCACCTATGCCCTAATCATCTCGATTGCTTTTGTTTCCAGTCATCTCTCCTCAGAGTCCTGGTTTCCAATACCAGCATATGGGAGATTCCTTAGGCACTCATCAAAACAATTCTCTTCTATACATAGGAAACGTACTCTTTAGAACCCATCAAAACCTCCGGTTATGAACATCCCTCAAGGCCCCGGATCAAGCACCCCATTCCAAGGTCTACATGGACACAAATGCACATTATGACCCATCCTCAACTCACCCATTTCAAAACACCCGCCTCGGTTGCTCCCCTAGATCCAGCAGATCGAACTTGCCTTGGCGCTATGAGACACCTGGAATGGGAGGCAGGCTGCCCAGGCATCCATCCTTAGAACCCTGCTCTGAATAACTTCCTTATGGGATGTCCTGGAGCCATCCAACAGGTCTCGACTGTCCCACAGAAGGAATCATTGTGGTTTGGAGCATCTCACAATTCCCATCGTGGGAAAACCTCCATGTCCTCGTGACACCGTCCCCTTCATGAAGGGGCCGTCATGGACAGAAACTCCGACGTAAGCCAACGTCTGATCCTAGCTCTGTCTTCAGGCATACGGGATCTCGAATCATCTCTGCAGAGGGTGCCTGCCGTCCCCTCACCCCGAAATCTAAGTCTGGCTCTTGTTCTCAGAATTTTTTCCTCACACTCCTGGCCCACAAGCCTTCCAGTTTGGGAATTCTGGAGCCACTATGTGGCACTGTGTCTTCCCTCCAGAAGAAAAACGTTGCCCTCTGGGGCTACCCAGTAACCACAAATGAGTACCATCCTGCACGAAACTCGACTGCACCCCAATGATACAGTCTAGCCTGGGCATTAATTCCCTGTCTGCCACAGCCTGAGCCTGCACCTCCCAACCCACACTCAACAGCTGGCCGAACACTGAGCACATCAGACACACCATGGCCTTAGGTCTTCATCTCTTCCCAACCTCAGTTTTCAGGCTTCAGAACCTAGACCTTAAATCCAATCACAGTCCAGGAGTGAAAGTTTTGCAGAAATTAGAACTCCTTCTTCCCCATGGCCAGAAAACTTGTGGTTGCCATATTGTGCAACGTTCAGTGTAGGAGAAACCAGCATGGTACATTAGGTCACGTCCTGACATGAGGGGCTCCTTGGCTCAAAAACACATTGTGAAACTCAGTGTGAGACCTATCCTCAAGGAAGGCCTCTCAGTGTCTGGACCAAGAGCCCACATATGGGGATTGCCATGTTCTTAAGTCCCAATGTTAACCAGAGGTCTGGTTGTCCAGTTGCCCCAACCCACGACTCTGCTCTGGAATCCCTATTTTGGTGGGCCACATGAGGTAAAAAAATAAATAAATAAATAAATACACAAAAAAACCAGAAAGGCCTCCTCCCTTACCACAGAATGACCCCAAACTCTTGGGATCATGTCAAATCCCCAGAAAAGGAGTCTCATCGATGGCCCATGAGGTCACCCCGACATTCCATGGCAATCGGTGACACATTTCCAGAAAAAAAAAAAAAGCATGAGCAAGCACCTCACATTCGCCCTTTGTTCATATCCCGAAGAGTTCTCCTCACGGTCTATAGATCGGGCCGGCCATACCTACATCCCCCAACCTAAGTGGAGTTTGTGTTTTCAGACTTTTGTCCAAATAGCCCTGGGCCACACACGCTCCACACTTGGGTCCCTGGAGCCACACCTCAGGACTGTGCTTCCCTTTCAAGGGAATTCTTCCCATTCCATTGGCCACAACCTTGCAAATGAGGAAAAACCTCCAAAGTCACTGAGGCCATCCCAATAGTGTAGGCCGCCCAGGACAAACAGGGGTGATCTCAAACCAGCTGAGCAACTACCTCCACTCAGACAACAGATGTCCCCAGAAAAGAATATTGAACCGGACAGGCCCCTAGGCCCTAATCAGATCCATTGCTTTGGTTTCCAGGCATCTCTCCTCAGAGGCCTCGTTTCCAATACCAGCATATTGTGGTTTCCTGAGGCACCATTAAGAACAAATCTCGTCTCCCCATGGAAAACTTGCTCATTGGAGCTTTGTCATAACCTCTGGTTAGGAGAATCCTTCAGGGCCCTGGTGCCACTGCCCCATACCAAGGTCTCCATGGACTCAAACCAACATTAAGACCATCCTCAGGAAAGTCCATTTCAACTCAGCACCCTCTGTTGCTACCCCAAGACAGCAGATCAAACGTTGCTTGTTGCTAGGAGACAATTGGAATGTGAGGCTGGCTGCCCAGGCATCCATACTTAGAACCCTGTTCTGGAAAAATACCTTATAAGACGTCCTGGAGCCATCCAACAAATCTTAATTGTCCCACAGAAGGAATCCTTGCAGTTTGGAGCATCTCACAACTCCAATAGTTGGAAAACCCCCATGGCCTCATAATGCCCCCCCTTCCTGAAGGGGCCCACATGGACAGAAACTCAAACCTGAGCCAAAGTCTGAACCTCGACCTGACTTCAGACGCATGAGCTCTCAATTCAGCTCTGCAGAGTGTGCCTGCCATGTCCTTGCCCCGAAACCTAACCCTAGCTTGTGTTCTCAGACTTCCGTCCTCACTCTCCTGGCCCACAAGCCCTCCAGTTTGGGAATTCCGATGCCACAATGCAGCACTCTGCCTGCCCTCCAGAAGAAAAACTTTGCCCTATGCTGCTAATAAGAAACCCCAAATGATTTTCTAATGCATGCCACTCGATTGTAAAGCAATTATACAGCCCACCCTGTATTCTAATGCCCTGTCTGGCACAGCCTGAGAGAAGACATCCCAAACGACACCCAGACAGCTGGCCCCAAACTGGACACATAGGACCCGCTATGGCTCTAGGTCGTCATCTCTTCCCAACCTCGGTTTTCAGGCTCCAGAACCTAGACCTTTTCTCCAATCACTGCCCAGGGGTGAACGTGATGCAGAAATTAGAATTCCTCCTTCCCCATGGCCAGAAACCTTGTGGTTGGCATGTTGTCCAACGTTCAATGTGGGAAAACCTGCATTGTCCGAAAGGCCACGCCAGTGCTTGAGGGCCGCCTAGGGCACAGACATGCATTGTGACCTGCAGCGTGAGTCCCGTATTAAAGTAACGCCTTTCAGTGGCTGGACCAAGATCCTGCATATGGGGCTTGTCATATCCATAGGCCCCCAGGCTTAACCAGAGGGCAAGTATTTCAGTTGTCAGTACCCACTGCTATGCTCTAGAATCCCTCTACTGGGGGGAGACATGAAGCAGAAAACAGGACACTTCCCTTCCCACAGAATGACCCCAAACTCTTGGGGGCTGGACAAACTACCAGAGAGGGAGTCTTCTACGACCCATGAGGCAACTCCTACATTAAACGGCCATTGTGGACAAAACATCCAGAGACAAAAGCCTGAGCGACTGCGTCCCTCTCACCCTTCTTTCATATCCAGAGGAGCTCCCCTCATGGACTGTAGATCAGGCCTGCCGTAACCTCGGCCCCAAACCTGAGCTGAGTTAGGGTTTTTGGATGTCTGTCTGCACAGCCATGGCCCACACAGCCTCCAGGCTGGGGTCTCTGGAGACACACCACAGAACTGTGCCTGCTCTCTCCTAAGAAACTGCCCATTCCATTGGCCACAACTCTACAAAATAGTAGAAACCTCAAGGTCCCCAAGGACATCCCACTACCGCAAGCCGCACTGGACAAATAGGGGCATTATGACACAAGCTGAGCAACTACTACCTCCATGCAGACACACAGACAGATATCCGCAGAGACAGAAGATTGAACCAGACAGGCCCCTAGGCCCTATTATGAACTCTTGCTTTGGTGTCCAGGTATCACTCCTCAGAGGCCTGGGTTCGAAGACCAGCATACGGGGCTTTCCTGAGGCACCAGACAGAAGACCTCTCCTCTCCACATGGGAAGCTTCCTTGTTGGAGTTGTGTCAAGCCCTTCGGTTTGGAGAATCCTGCCGAGTCCCTTAGCTACTGCCACATTCCAAGGTCTCCATGGCCACCAACCCACATTATGACTCATCCTCAGGAGAGTCCATTTAAACTCAGCCTTCTGGGTAGCTCACCCAAGAGCCCGCAGATTGAGCGTGCCTTGTCTCGACCAGGCAATGGGAAGGTGAGTTGGCGTGTCTCGGCATCCATGCTTAGGCCCCTGCTCTCGAGTCTTTCTGTATGGGGCATCAAGGGACCATCCAATAGTACTCGACTGTCCTGAAGAAGGAAACTTTGAAGTTTGGAGCAGCTCACAACTCCCAGCCTAGGGAAACCTCCCTGGCCTCATGACGCCCCCACCCTCTTCAGGAAGGGGCCGTCCTGGACACAAACTCCAGCTTGAGGCAACATCTGATACTCGCCCTGACCTCACCTGCAGGAGATCTCGATTCAGCCTCTGCAGAGTGGGCCTGCCATGCTCTTGGCCCCAAAACTCGTGCTAGCTTGTGTTTTCAGACTTCCTTCCTCACAATCCTGGCCACACCCCTCCAGTTTGGCAATTCCGGAGACACAATGCAGCACTCTGCCTGCCCTCCAGAAGAAAAATGTTGCCCTATAGGGCTAACCGGAAACGCCAAATGAGTAACAACCTGCATGCCACGCGACCATACCCCAATTATACAGTCTAGCCTGTGCACTAAAGCCCTGTCTGACACAGCCTGAGGGCAGACCTCCAGTCCAACACACAGAAAGCTGGCCGTACACAGAGCATATCACACCCACAATGGCTTTAGGCCATCATCTCTACCCAACCTCAGTTTTCACCTGCAGAACCTAGGCCTTATCTCCACTCACTGCTCAGGAGTGAACGTGATGCAAGAATCAGAACTTCTCCTTCGCCTTGGCAAGTAACCTAGTGGTTGGCATGTTGTCCATTGTTCATAGTAGGAGAAAGCAGCATGGACTATGAGGCCCCACCTATCCCTGAGGGCCACAATTTGCACAAACACACATTGTGACCCTCAGCGTGAGCCCTATCCTCATGTAAAGCCTCTTAGTGACTGGAACAACAGCCCACATATGGGGCTTGCCAAGCCCCTAGTCCCCCAATCTCAACCAGAGTTCGAGATGTCTAGTCACCCCTACTCAGGGCTCTACTCTGGAATCCCTATTTGGTGGAACACCTGAGGTAAAAAAAAAAAAAAATACAGAAAGGACTCTTCCCATCCACAGAATGATCCCAACCCCTTGTGATCAGGCCAAATCACCAGAGAAAGAATTGTCCATGGCCCTTGAGGACACCCCGACATTCCACGGCCACCGTTGACACAATATCCAGAGACAAAAGCTTGAGCAAGCGCCACATACTCGCCCTTTGTTCATAGCACGGAAAATTCTTACTGTCTGTAGATCGAGCCTTCATACATACATCCCCAAACCTAAGCTGAGTTTGTGTTTTCAGACTTCTGTCCCCACAGTCCTGGCCCACACACCGTCCAAGTTGGGGCCCCTGGAGACACACCTCAGGACTGTGGCTTCCCTCTCCAGGGGAATTCTGCCATTTCCTTTGGCCACAACCCTATAGATTAGGAGAATCCTCCAAACTCCCCGAGGCCATCCCAATAGTGTTGGCTGCCCAGGACAAACAGGGATGATCTTTCACAAGTTAGGAAACTACCTCCACTCAGACCCAGAGACAGATATCCCCATAGAATAAGATTGAACTGGACAGGCACTTAGGCTCTAATCAGATCCATTGCTTTTGTTTCCAGGCATCTCTCCTCAGAGGCCTGGTTTCCAATACCAGAATACGGGGGATTACTGAGGCACTCATCAGAAAAATCTCATCTCCACATAGGAAATGTACTCTTTGGAGCTCTATAAAAACCTCTGTTTAGGAGAATCTTTCAGGGCCCCGGATCAAGCGCCCCATTCCAAGGTCTCCATGGACTTAAACCCACATTATGATCTATTGTCGG